>NC_134355.1:376498685-376592032 GCF_048569485.1 Anomaloglossus baeobatrachus
TCACCAGCAACTCGTGTAGCCACACTCCAGCGATCCCTGCCAGGTCAGGTTGCTGGTGGGATCGCTGGAGCGTCGCAGTGTGACATCTCACCAGCAACCTCCTAGCAACTTACCAGCGATCCCTATCGTTGTTGGGATCGCTGGTAAGTTGTTTAGTGTGACTGGACCTTTACGGGTGATGAATGCCACTATATAGTAAATGTTGGCAGCCTCAGTAAACCTTATAGGTTGCATGGGTTTATGATGTGAACAGGGCCTTATAGTGGAGAGTTCTGTTAAAAGCAAAATAGATACATATACAGTGGGTACGGAAAGTATTCCGACCCCTTTCAATTTTTCACTCGTTGTTTCACTGCAGCCATTTGGTAAATTCAAAAAAGTTCATTTTTTTCTCATTAATGTACCCTCTGCACCCAATCTTGACAGAAAAAAATACAAATTTTTGCAAATTTATTAAACGAAAAAAACTGAAATATCACATGGTCGTAAGTATTCACACCCTTTGCTCAGTATTGAGTAGAAGCACCTTTTTGAGCTAATACAGCCATGAGTCTTCTTGGGAATGATGCAACAAGTTTTTCACACCTGGAATGGGGGATCCGCTGCCATTTTTCCTTGCAGATCCTCTCCAGTTCTGTCAGGTTGGATGGTGAACGTTGGTGGCCAGCCATTTTCAGGTCTCTCTAAAGATGCTCAATTGGGTTTAGGTCAGGGCTCTGGCCTGGTTTTTTTCCTTGGCCCAGAAACGTCATACCTGGCCCAAGGAAAAAAAGAATTGGGCTGTTGCTCAGTCGTCCAAGATGTTGTTGTCAGATGAGAGTAAATTTTGCATTTTATTTGGAAATCGCGGTCCCAGAGTCTGGAGGAAAAGTAGAAGGCACACAATCCAAGCTGCTTGAAGTTTAGTGTGAAGTTTCCACAATCAGTTATGGTTTGGGGAGCCATGTCATATGCTGGTGTAGGTCCACTGTGGTTTATCAAGACCAAAGTCAGTGCAGCCATCTACAAGGAACGTTTAGAGCACTTCATGCTTCCCTCTGCTGACAAGCTTTTTGGAGATGGAAATTTAATTTTCCATCAGGATTTGGCACCTGTCCACACTGCCAAAAGTACCAATACCTAGTTTACTAACCACAGTATCACTGTGCTTGATTGGCCAGCAAACTCACGTGACCTGAACCACACACAAAATCTATGGGGTATTATCAAGAGGAAGAGGAGAGACACTAGACCTAACAATGCAGATGAGCTGAAGGCTGCTATCAAAAGCAACCTGGGCTTCCATAATACTTCAGCAGCGCCACAGACTGATCACCTCCATGCCACGCCACATTGATGCAGTAAGTCAGGCAAAAGGAGCCCCGACCAAATATTGAGTGCATTTATTGTACATACTTTTTCTGTAGGCTCCAACATTTCTGAGTTTAAAATCATTTTTTTCAGTTGATCTTATATAATCTAATTTTCTGAGATAATGACTTTTGTGTTTTCACTGGCAGTAAGCCATAATCATCAACATTAACAGAAATAAACACTTGAAATAGATCACTCTGTTTCTAATAATTCTATATAATATATATGTCTCCATTTTTGTACTGAATTACTGAAATAAATGAACTTTTTGATGATATTCTAAGGCTGCTTTCACACTACGTTTTTTTAACATGCATCATGAACCTTCTTTTAACGCAAAAACGGATCCAGTGCAAATGCGTTTTCATTTCAATGCATTTGCAATGGACTCGCGTCAACATGCGTTCACATGCGTTTGCGTGCCTTATAGTGAGGCTCCAGCAACTTGCAGTTTTTTAACTTTTTTCAAAAACGCTATTTGTAGCGTTTTTGAGCTGCGTCCAAATACTGTTTTTCACTGGATCCTGACTATACTGCACACAAAAGCATGTGAACGCTGGTGTGCTGAGACAGGATCCTGCTTGCTCTACTGAGCATGCCCAGAAACCAGCCTGGTGTGATCAGTCTCTCTCTCCCCCTCCCTCCCTCCCCCTCCCTCTCCCTCTCTCTCCTCTCTCTCCCACGCCTGAGAGCGGCGGACGCTCGTAACTAAGGTAAATATCGGGTAACCAAGCAAAGCGCTTCGTTTAGTTACCCGATTGTTTACCTTGGTTACGTGTGCAGGGAGCAGGCAGCCCTGCTCCTAGCAGCTACGGACGCTCGTAACCAAAGTAAATATCGGGTATCCAAGCAAAGCACTTCGCTTAGTTACCCGATGTTTACCTTGGTTACCGGCGTCTGCAGCTGTCAGATGCCGGCTCCCAGTCTATCACGTTTAGTTCCCCTCACTCCCGATCACATGACTTCAATGCCCGCCCATAAACTTCAAGTGGCCAGGATCCTGCAAAATAACACATGCGTTTGCATGCGTTTTTCTTTGTAAAAACAGGATCCACTTTTACAGCAAAAAAATGTTCATGACGCATGTTAAAAAAACGTAGTGTGAAAGCAGCCTAATTTATTGACATGCACTTGTATATATTACACACACATACATCCATATATACATACGAGGGGCGATCCAAAAGTAATGATAATCGGTTATTTCTATTGCACACAGAAATTAAAATAAAATGTTTTCTTCTCTCTTAGGTACCCACTAGTGCAGGAAAAATAATCACTTAAACAGGCCACTATTCCCGGGAGCTACATTCATTTGAATATGAACTGCCGAGGAGTGAACATCAAAATGGAAAAAAACGAGCTCAGAGCTGTCATTAAATACCTCTGCTTGAAAAAAAATGACTACCAAAGACATACACAGCGACTTGGTGGAAACATTGGGGGACTCTTCTCCATATTCCCCAGTTGCACACTGGGCCAAGGAATTTAAGCCGGGAAGAACATCGACGGAAGATGAACATCGTGAAGGACGCCCATCCACGTCCCTCAATGAAGAAAACGTGAAAAAAGTTGCAGTTGTATTGGCAGATCGAAGAGTGACTATCAGGCATGTAGCGGAGGTCACAGGGATCTCATATGGCAGTATTCGAAGAATCCTTGCAAAAGAATTGCATATGAGAAAGGTCTCTGCGCGTTGGGTGCCAAAAATGTTAACAGACGAGCAAAAGAAGAAACAACTTGACATTTCAATAGCAAATCTTGAAAAGTTCCAAGCAGACAAGGAGAATTGTTTGTCACGTTTTTTGACCATGGACGAGACCTGGATCTACCACTTTGATCCCGAAACTAAACAACAAATCGATGACATGGAAACGAACCGACGCCGAAGAAATTCAAAGTGTCAAGCTCAGCAGGGAAGGTTATGGTGTCCATTTTTTGGGACGCTGAAGGAATTATTATGGTCGACTATTTGAAGAAGGGAGCCACTATTACGGGCTCCTACTACGCAGAACACATAAGAAGATTGCGGGAGGCTATCAAGGAGAAAAGGCGCGGCAAACTGCGGGCTGGAGTGCTGTTTCACCAAGATAACGCGCCGACTTACAAAGCTGCAGTTGCCATGGCAACCATTAAAGAAGCGGGCTTTGAACTGGTGGAACACCCCCCCTATTCACCAGATCTAGCCCCCAGTGACTTCTTTCTCTTTCCTCGCCTCAAGGAACACCTCCGGGGCAAGAAATGTGATGACAATAGCGACGCGATAACCGCTGTTGGGGATTTTTTTTGAGGGTCAAGATCAAGAATTTTTTTCGAAGGGAATTCTAAGTTTAGAAAAGAGATGGACTAAATTGTATAGACTTGTTAGGAGACTATGTAGAAAAATACATTTTTTTTTAATATATTCATTGTGTTTATTGTTGATTAGCATTACTTTTGGATCGCCCCTCATATATGCACAAACACACGTACATTAGTAAATTTGGCTATACATAAATTCTATATCTATGAATTCATGAAAATACCATCTGATTACACTTGAGAACATAGAAAAAATGACAAATACTGGAGCATGTTGTACAAAAAAAAAAATATTAGAAAAAGTTTGGACCGAGCGCACATTTCTCATGTCAACAGCTATAAATCCACTTTAACATCACGAGCTATCTGAACACAAACATTTTCCATAAAACACATCTGGGAATCGCAGACAACTCATGCACCATACAGCAAAAGTCAACATTAAAAGCTCCTGGAGCACCTGAGACCGATTGTGCATTTCTGTATGACTGCTGTGTTCTCCAAGGCTCTGTATTGCTGGCAGACATCTCCAATTAGTAGGAGAATCCACTAAAAATTACATTTATGGTAAATAGTATTGTAGATTGCACAGGGTTAGATGTGATGAACTCAAACATTTTGTTATTTAAAGAAAAACATGATTGCGTTAGTTTTAAATTACCTATTTATGAGACTAACAGATCAAAAGGTTTTTTTTCTGGGATGGTGAGGACAGAGCAAAATTATTCAAAGCAGACACCAGACAGAAAAAGATCAGTAAGGTATGCAAAACTGATATGCCGATCTCAAAAACTCTTAGGCCCTGTGCGCACTGCAAAACGGAATTTTCTTAAGAAAATTTCGCAGGGTCTGAAAGATTACCGCACCCGCGGTAAAAAAACGCGCCAAACCGCATGCGGTATTTCGCGGTTTGACCGCGGTATTGCCGCGTGCTGGTTGGTACATGTGTTTTATTGCATTCAATGCACTAAAGCACATTGAAAAAAGAAGAAAAAAAAAAATCATTTCCTTCTGAGATAGATAGCAGATAGATAGATAAATAGACAAATAGATAGAATAATAGATAGAGGGATAGATAGATAGAGGACAGATCGCTGCATTTCTCCCGAGCGGTAATGTGAGTTCACATTACCGGCCGTGGGAAATGCCCTGTGGTTACCTCTGCTGTCTCGCTGCGAGGCTGCATTCAGCGCTGTGTCAGTGTCAGTCGCGGCTGGATGCAAGCATCGCAGGACGTGGATTACGCCGGAGCTGTGTGTTTTGGGAGGGTTAATAAAAGGGTGAACGAGGAGGCTTATTTGTGTTTTATTTAAAATAAAGGATTTTTCGGTGTGTGTGTTTTTTCACTTTACTTACGGGTTGATCATGTCAGCTGTCACATAGACGCTGCCATGATCAAGCCTGGACTTAGTGGCGGCGATCCGCCGCCATTAACTCCTTATTACCCTGTCTGCCACCGCATCACGGCGACAGGAAGAGCTGGGGACACGCCGGTACTGCCGCATAATGGATGCGACAGTCCCGGGGCAGCTGCGGGCTGATATTCTCGGCTGCGGGAGGGAAAGGGACATTAACCCTGCCCCCCATCCTCCCCAGCCTGAGAATACCGGGCCGGCGCTGTGTGCTTACCTTGGCTGGAAGGTAAAATTACAGCGGAGCCCACGTGTTTTTTTTTTTTCTATATTTCCGTTTGATTTCTATGTGTATTCTATATGTCTATGTCTGTGTGTGATCTGTGTGTGTAATCTATGTCTGTGATCTCTGTGTGTTTACTCTCTGCTCCGCTTCCTCTTCCTGTCATAATGACATCACTTCCCTGCAAACCGCAGGCAAGCGATGTACATTACCGCAGGTAAACCGCGAAATACCGGAGGGCATAACGCAGGAAAACGCAGTGAACCGCACAGAATTTGCTGCCTGCGTTATTCCCTGCGGGATTTTACGATTACATTGCAGTCAATGGAGTGAAATCCCGCAGCGACGTGCGGAAAAGAATTGACATGCAATTGTTTTTGCTGCGGGAAGCCCGCAGCAAAACATTCAGCTGTCAAAATCCGCATAGTGCGCACAGCATTTTTTATTCCCATAGGTTTTGCTAGTGATTCACTGCAGAGATGTTATGAACATTTTCTGCAGCGAAACATGCAGCAAAACCGCAGGAAATCCGCGGCAAAAACTGGCAAGTGCGCACAGGGCCTTAGGCTGGTTTCAGACGTCCGTGTTTCAGGTACGTGTGATATCCGTTTTTAAAATGGATGCCACACATACCCATGTTATTATTTGCTGTTAATCACACGTCCATGTTTTCACATGGACCGTATGAGCTCTCATGACCCCGCACGCACACACGCAGACATGTCCATTTTTTCTCCGGCAGCACGGGTGTCACACGGGTGATCCGTGTGACATCAGTGTGACACGTACCGGAGAAAACACGGGTATTTTCAATAAAAAGATTTTCCATATTTACCTCTCTTCAGCTGTGCTGCCTCCAGCTCCTTATCGCTGCTCATTATACTCACTGAATATTCAGTGCCATGTGGAGCTGGAAGAGGAGCAGCGCTGGAGGCTTCAGTGCCGGGGACCGCATTGCTGGGTGAGTATACAGCAGAGTGTGTGTGTTCAGTGTATACATGCATGTGCGCTATGTGTGTATGTGCTCGGTGTATCCATGTGTGTCTGCTATGTGTATACTTATGTGTGTATATGTACTCAGTGTGTGTGTATGTGTGTGTGTGTGTGTGTGTGTGTGTGTGTGTGTGTGTGTGTGTATGTGTATGTGTGTGTCCTGAGTGCGGTGAATAATCGATGAATATAATGGAGCGGCGGTCAGGAGCGGGAGGCAGCAGAGAAAGCAGGTAAATATGGAAAATCTTTTTATTTCACAGACTCGTGTTTTCTCCGGTACCTGTCACACGTATGCAAACACGGATGTCACATGTGTGCCACACGTGTGACAAATGTGTGACCATAACCATGCGTGTGACTGGTACCTGATTAAACACGGACATCTGAAACCGGCCTTATGTGGTGGTGGAAAGAGAAGAAAAAGGTTCTAAAAAGTCTAACAAATTGTCCAATATTTAACATGCCAGGTTCTGACCAATATTTGTAAGATTTATTCAACACTAAATTTAGAACAGAACAGAAAAAAATTAAAAAGGTTTCATAAATTTTAGCTACTTCTCCAATCTCTGACACTATGGTTTGGTGAGGGCTGGCAACAAGGACCTGACTGACAATTATTGTGTCCCCTGAGGAGTCTGAATGACGAAACGCGTCGGGATGTCATCGGGGTCAGCGTAGGGGTCCAGCTTGAGACCTTAGATGTGGTCCGTCCTTGTTAGGACGGAAGTCCGGGGCAGCAGTTATTTCTTATTTTTTGAACCCAAAGAGTAGTAGGGTCAGTATATGGTGGACGACTCTACTGACTGGGATCAAGAGACTGCATGACCTCACACGAAAAGGGACTGGGTGAGACCATTCCTATTATAATACCTGGAAATTCTATTGTGTATTAATGTCTATTTATGACTGACCACTGTCAGGAAGATGAGTGCACATTGATTTGTTTTTTTAGGTATTATTTCTTTTGTTGTGTTTTTTTGCCAATTGGACCACTGTCCTTTGCTCACAGCAATATCACTTTTTGGTTTGTTTGTTTAGTTTTTTTTCCTGTGTTCATTATCTCTTGTGGCCATCAATAGACAGGACCCCTGTTGGGTATGTCCTTTAATAGGCTGACTTAAGTGGCCATGGTGTATTCACCGTAGGTAGTGATGGCTTTATGAGTTTGACTTGTTTGTATTAGAGTAATTAACGTTGCTCTTTTAAAGCTGGTGTTACACATAACGACGACGACAACGACGTCGCTGCTACGTCACCATTTTCTGTGACGTTGCAGCGACGTCCCGTCGCTGTCGCTGTGTGCGACATCCAGCAACGACCTGGCCCCTGCTGTGAGGTCGCCGGTCGTTGCTGAATGTCCAGCTTCATTTTTTGGTCGTCACTCTCCCGCTGTGACACACACATCGCTGTGTGTGACAGCGAGAGAGCGACGAAATGAAGCGATCAGGAGCCGGCACTGGCAGCTGCGGTAAGCTGTAACCAGCGTAAACATCGGGTAACCAAGGGAAGACCTTTCCCTGGTTACCCGATGTTTACGCTGGTTACCAGCCTCCGCTCTTGCTGCCAGTGCCGGCTCCTGCACTGTGACATGTGGCTGCAGTATGCATCGGGTAATTAACCCGATGTATACTGTAGCAAGGAGAGCAAGGAGCCAGCGCTAAGCAGTGCGCGCGGCTCCTTGCTCTCTGCACTGTGACATGTAGCTGCAGCACACATCGGGTTAATTAACCCGATGTGTACTGTACCTAGGAGAGCAAGGAGCCAGCGCTAAGCGCGGCTCCCTGCTCTCCGCACATGTAGCACAGCGACGTTATGATCGCTGCTTCTGCTGTGTTTGACAGCTAAGCAGCGATCATAACAGCGACTTACAAGGTCGCTGTTACGTCACCGAAAATGGTGACATAACAGCGACGTCGTTGTCGCTGTCGCTTAGTGTGACACCAGCTTTAGGTCTATATCAATAAAGGTGTATATTTTAATGCTACATTGCATACTTCCACAATTCCGGCCTAATATGTTTTGCATACGTTCGCTGTGAAATTCCGCAGCCACCCACTTTGTTAATATAATCTAGGATAAAAACAAAAGTACTATATAAACCGCAGTACGTAAAATAAAAATATTTGTAAATACATAGGGGACTTACCGTAGTTAACACTATTCTAATTAAAAAGCGTAAAAGCCATCCAACCGCAACAAGGCATGCTCAATCAGGATGGTCCCTAACTTGTAGTTTACCTCGCTACATGCCAACAGGGCAGAGTAGGATCCAGACATGACTGTTTAACACCTGCCAATGGAAATCTATAGAAACAAAATACACAGCCTAAAAAGGGGGAGTCACACCCCTGTATGTACAAATTACAAGAAACTAAAGCAAAACCAAAAAAAATTTAGCCGAGACACAAGTTGGTATAATTCCAATGTGAAGGTGGACATTCACGCTGTGGCTATTACCAGATAAAATATAGGTAAAAACAAAGTAAAAAAATACCCTGTAGTAAATAAATAAAAATAGTACATGTAAATAACATAGGGTACTTAGCTGACACTATTTCGATCTAGAAAGCGTAAAAGTCACTCCAACAAGGAAGACGGTGGACGCTAACAGTAGTAGTTCATCCCTCTACATGTCAGTTAAGCCTCAAAATAGATGGGGAGCAGAGCAGAGTAGGACCCAGACCTAATTGTGTCACAGCTGCCTGTGGAAACTTACACTATGTCACAAAAGTGAATACACCCCTCACATTTTTGTAAATATTTTATTATGTACGAATGCCACAGAGAGGAAGTGTTGGACCAGAGAACAGCCATTGGACTGGACCACCCCAAGGAGAGTATGTGTTTTTTTATGTATTACAAGGCAGCCTGGGCTCTTATATACAGTATTCTAAAATGCTGTATATAAGAGCCCACTGGTGGTGGCTGTGGCTTATAGTCACCAAATCTGGTGATAGATTCCATTTAATATCAAAACCGCTGGCTACAAAAGTGAGTACACCACTAAGTGAAAATGGCAAAATTGTACCCATATAGCATTTTCCCTCCCCTGTGTCATGTGATTCATTAGTGTTACAAGGTCTCAGGTGTGAATGAGAAGCAGGCGTGGTAAATTTAGTGTTATTGCAAGTTCCACATAGCATCTCATGACAAGGAATTCTCTGAGGATCTGAAAAAAAGAATTGTTGCTGTACATAAAGATGGCCTAGGCTATAAGATTGCCAACAGCCTAAAACGGAGCTGCAACACGGTGGCCAAGCGCATACAGAGGTTCAACATGACAGATTCCACTCAGAACAGGCCTCACCATGGTCGACCAAAGATAAGTGCATGTGCTCAGCATCATATCCAGAGGTTGTCTTTTCAAAATAGAAGTATGAGTGCTGCCAGTATTGCTGCAGAGGTTAAAGGGGTGAGGAGTAAGCCTGTCAGTGCTCAGATCATACGCCACACACTGCATCATATTGGTATGCATGGCTGTCATCCCAGAAGGAAGCGTTATCTAAAGATGATAAACAAGAAAGCCCGCAAACAGTTTGCTTAAGACAAGCAAACTAAGGACATGGATGAACTACTGGAACCATGTGATGTGGTCTGATGAGAACAAGATAAACTTATTTGGTTCAGATTGTGTCAAGCATGTGTGCCGTCAACCCGGTATGGAGAACAAAGATAAGTGTGTCTTGCCCTCAGTCAAGTTTGGTGGTAGGAGGGTCATGGTTAGGGAATGCATGAGTGCTGCCGGCTATGGGGAGCTACAGTACTATTGATGGAATAATGAATGCCAACATGTACTGTGACATACTGAAGCAGAGCAAAATCTCCGTCCTAAAAGGTGCTAGACTGGCCAAGCACGTCTCCAGACCTAAACAATATTGAGCATCTGTGGGGCATCCTCACTTAGAATATAGAGGAGCACAAGGTCTCCAACATCCACCAGCTCCGTAATGTCATCATGGAGCAGTGCAAGAGTATTCTAGTGGCAACATGTGACGCTCTAGTGAACTCCATGCACAATAGAGTTATATTAGTGCTTGAAAATAATGGTGGCTACACAAAATACCGACACTGTGGGCACAATACGGACATTTTCAATTACGGGTGTATTCACTTTGTTGCCGTTGGTTAATGGCTGTGCTGGGATATTTACAGAGCACACCAAAGTTACACGGTTATTATACAAGATGGACACTTACTACTTTAACTTACATCAAAGTGTCATATCTTCAGTGTTTGGTACTGTGTTCTTTTCTTTTTAGGCTTCATTCTGTTTTCGGTGAACAGTAGATTGATATGTTTTACCAAAACGCTCCATCTTGGTGTCATCTGTCCACAAGACACTCTCCCAGAAGGATTTTGGCTTACTCATTTTGGCAAACTGCAGTCTAGCTTTTTAATGACTATGCCAGCAGTGAGGTTCTCCTAAGTTTCCTGCCATAGCATTTCATTTGATTCAAATGTGGATGGATAATTCATGATGACACTGATGCCCCCTGAACCTGCAGGACAGCTTGAATTTCTTTGGAACTTGATTGGGACTGCTTATCCATTAGCTTGACTATCCTGCGTTGCAACGTTTGAACGAGCATCACATGCTTGAAACAATTTTGTCTGGCCAGTTTTAGGGGTTTTGTGTGAAATTATGCCCACTCTACCTTTTTTTCTCTTTTTTTGTGTTGTTCCAATACACACAAAGGAAATAAACACGTATAATAAAATATGAGAATTTGCAAAAAATTCTTGCTGGGAAATACTTCATTTTCTGGAACAATTTCAATGGTGCCAACATTTTCAGCCAGGATTGTATGTCCCCCATCCTGGTATATATATCCCACATCCTGGTAAATATGTCCTCTACTCTGTTAAATATAGTATGTCCCCCATCGTAGGCACTATCTTGGTAAATATGCCCTCATTATAGTATATATGTCCTTAACCTGGGCCCCTTCCTGGAATATATGGTCCCCGTTCTGTCTCTATCGCATAAAAAAAATAAACATGAACATCCAGCTGAAGTAGGCACTGGGGTCCCTGTGTTTATGGATGTATTTTTGTTTATGCATTTACATATGTTCTTTAGTGTTCCTGTTCACTGGTGTATGCCTGTACAGCTCGGCAGTGTCTGGCGTATTTAGCTTTTCTCTGTACATCTAAACACACATTTGTTACTCATGTGTAAGGAGCACAGAAAGTACTTGCTGGCCATCCGGCATAACTGGAAACATGTTTCAACCATATTGAATTCATTTGCATTCTAAATAATGATAAACATATATTAGTGCATAAAAACCCCATTTACAACTCAACACAATAATTTCACTCTTTACTAAGCTAATGTGAAAATAAATAGTGGAGTCAAAATAACAACCGCACATCATAAACTTGATTTTCAACACCCCAGCAGTTTAAAGTCCTAATTCTGGTCCACATAGTGCACTTACAGGGCAGATTTTGCTAGTATTTTATTCTAGATGGTCCTCTGAGCATTAATTTTTTTGTTATTTTTAAATTCCCCATGGTCCTAGAGAAATGCATATTTTTTGTGATTATTTTTGGACTTTACAAGAGGTGTGGCTCAGGATTCCCTGGGGACGTGTCTTAGGGCCGCTTTATACGCTACATCACTAAAGCGATGCCGTTGGGGGTCACAGAATTTCTGACGCACATCTGGCCACGTTAGTGATGTCGTTGCGTGTGACACCTATGAGCGATTTTGAATCGTTGCAAAAACGTTCAAAATCACTAATCAGTGACATGGGGGTTTATTCCCAATTATCGTTGCAGCTGCAGGTACGATGTTGTTCGTCGTTCCTGCAGCAGCATACATCGCTATGTGTGACACCGCAGGAACAAGGAACCTCACCTTACCTGCAGCCGCCGGCAATGAGGAAGGAAGGAGGCGGGCGGGATGTTACGTCCCGCTCATCTCCGCCCCTCCACTTCTATTGGCTGGCCGCTTAATGTCGTCACGGTGACGCCGAACGCACCTTCCCCTTGAGGGAGGGATTGTTTGTCAGTCACAGCGATGTCGCTGAACAGGTATGTGCGTGTGACGCTGCCCTAGCGATAATGTTCGCTACGGCAGCGATCACCACATGTCGGCCATACGACGGGGGCGGGTGCTATCACGCTCGACATCGCCAGCAAATTCTAGCAATGTCGCAGTGTGTAAAGCGGCCCTTAGACTGTGGTGCATGGTTCATATGACACAAAAAAAAAAAAAATAGTACCAAATAAAAAAGGCAAAATCACTGGCTCAGTATGGTGGATGGAAAAAAAACAACAAAAAAAAACCCCAAAACAATTAATGCAACAATGGGAATAAATAAGAGCAATCTGACCATTTTAGACCCGATTTCACGTTTTCTTTGTGGGCTATTGGATTTAAAAAGGTAAAGAATATTTGTGGTGTTCTTATTAATAGACATGAAAAGTCATTTACACTTAGGCCTCATTCAGACATCGTTTACATTAGACATGGAAAAGTCATTTACACTTAGGCCTCATTCAGACATCGTGATTTTTTCTCATATGCAACATGACGGACTGGTGAGGGGAGGGGAGAGAGGAGAGGGGAGAGAGGGGAGAGAGGGAGAGAGGGGAGAGAGGGGAGAAGAGGGGAGAGGAGGAGGGAGAGAGGGGAGAGAGGGAGAGAGGGGGAGAGGGGGGAGAGGGGAGAGAGGGGAGAGAGGGGAGAGAGGGGGAGAGAGGGAGAGAGGGGAGAGAGGGGAGAGAGGGGAGAGAGGGGAGAGAGGGGAGAGAGGGGAGAGAGGGGAGAGAGGGGAGAGAGGGGAGAGAGGGGAGAGAGGGGAGAGAGGGGAGAGAGGGGAGAGAGGGGAGAGAGGGGAGAGAGGGGAGAGAGGGGAGAGAGGGGAGAGAGGGGAGAGAGGGGAGAGAGGGGAGAGAGGGGAGAGAGGGGAGAGAGGGGAGAGGGGGGAGAGGGGGGAGAGGGGGGAGAGGGGGGAGAGGGGGGAGAGGGGGGAGAGGGGGGAGAGGGGAGAGGGGGGAGGGGAGAGGGGAGAGGGGAGAGGGGAGAGAGGAGAGAGGAGAGAGGAGAGGAGAGCGGAGAGGAGAGGAGAGAGGAGAGAGGAGAGAGGAGAGAGGAGAGAGGAGAGGGGAGAGGGGAGAGGGGAGAGGGGAGAGGGGAGAGGGGAGAGGAGAGAGGAGAGAGGAGAGAGGAGAGAGGAGAGAGGAGAGAGGAGAGAGGAGAGAGGAGAGAGGAGAGAGGAGAGGGGAGAGGGGAGAGGGGAGAGGGGAGAGGGGAGAGGGGAGAGGGGAGAGGGGAGAGGGGAGAGGGGAGAGGAGAGAGGAGAGAGGAGAGAGGAGAGAGGAGAGAGGAGAGAGGAGAGAGGAGAGAGGAGAGAGGAGAGAGGAGAGAGGAGAGGGGAGAGGGGAGAGGGGAGAGGGGAGAGGAGAGAGGGGAGAGGGGAGAGGGGAGAGGGGAGAGGGGAGAGGGGAGGAGAGAGGAGAGGAGAGAGGAGAGGAGAGAGGAGAGGAGAGGAGAGAGGAGAGGAGAGAGGAGAGGAGAGAGGAGAGAAAAAAACCCAAAACAAAACAAAAACAAAAAAACAAAAAACAAACTAACTGATCTGGATCGTGTACCCCGAATCCCGGGTACTGGTCGGACTCGGATCGGGCTCTCAAACCGTGCGGATCCGGATTGTGCGGATCCGGGTCCACTCAACACTACTCTTAAACCAAGTTACAAATTTGTAAAAAGCTTTGCTTGTCTTGCAAAACGCTCTCAAACCAAGTTACTCTTAAACCAAGGTTCCACTATATCTCCGTAATGTTTATGTGGACCACTCTGTCTGCAAAAACATACAGTGGGGAAAAAAAAGTATTTAGTCAGCCACCAGTTCTGCAAGTTCTCCCACTTATAAAGATGAGAGAGGCCTGTAATTGACATCATGGGTAGACCACAACTAAGAGACAAAATGAGAAAAAAAATCCAGAAAATCACCTTGTCTGATTTGGCAAGATTTTTTTTGCAAATTATAGTGGAAAATAAGTATTTAGTCATCTAAAAACATGCAAGATTTCTGGATCTCACAGACCTGTAACTTATTCTTTAAGAGGCTCCTCTGTCCTCCACTCATTACCTCCAGTAATGGCACCTGCTTGAACTTAGTATAAAAGACACCTGTTCACAACCTCAAACAGTCACACTCCAAACTCCACTATGGTGAAGACCAAAGAGCTGTCAAAGGACACCAGAAAAAAAATTGTATCTCTGCACCAGGCTGAGAAGACTGAATCTGCAATAGGCAAGCAGCTTGGTGTGATGAAATCAACTGTGGGAACAATAATAACAAAATGGAACAAAGGCTACCATCAGTAACACACTACGCCGCCAAAGACTCAGGTCCTGCATTGCCAGACGTGTTCCCCTGCTTAAGCCAGTACATGTCCGGCCCCGTCTGAAGTTTGCTAGAGAGCATCTGGATTATCCAGAAGAGTATTGGGGGAATGTCATAAGGTCTGATGAAACCAAAGTAGAACTGTTTGGTAGAAACACAACTCATCGTGTTTGAAGGAGACAGAATGCTAAGTTGCATCCAAAGAACACCATACCTTCTGTGAAGCATGGGGGTGGCAACATCATGTTTTGGGGCTGTTTCTCTACAAAGGGACCAGGACGACTGATAAGTGTACATGAAAGAATGAATGCGGCCATGTATGGTGAGTTTGAGTGCAAACCTCCTTCCATCAGCAGGGGCATTGAAGATGAAATGTGGCTGGGTCTTTCAGCATGATAATGATCCCAAGCACACTACCAGGGCAACGAAGGAGGGGCTTCGTAAGAAGCATATGAAGGTCCTGGAGTGGCCTAGCCAATCTCCAGATCTCAACCACATAAAAAACCTTTGGAGGGAGTTGAAAGTCTGTGTTGCCCAGCGACAGGCCCAAAACATCACTGCTTTAGAGAAGATCTGCATGGAGGAATGGGCCAACATACCACCAGCAGTGTGTGGTAACATTATGAAGACTTACAGTAAACGTATGACCTCTGTCATTGCCAACAAAGGATATATAACAAAATATTGAGATGAACTTTTGTTATTGAGCAAATACTTATTTTCCACCATAATTTGCAAAAAAAAATTCTTGCCAAATCAGACAAGGTGATTTTCTGGATTTGTTTTCTCATTTTGTCTCTCATAGTTGTGGTCTACCTATGATGTCAATTACAGGCAAATCTAATCTCTATAAGTGGGAGAACTTGCACAATTGGTGGATGATTAAATACTTTTTTTCCCCCACTGTATGGACACATGAGTAGTCTAATAGAACATAATGGGTATGTTTCCTGTGGAAAAATACAGCCAGAACACGTAGGTGACCCATGGATGTCTGAATGAGGTCCTAGGGTAAATTGAATTCTAAAACCTTCAAAGTTTAACTGTTAACATGTCATAGTAACATCAATGAGACCTAGCCCATTGTTAACACTAAGAAGCAGAATCGCTACTTTTATCTGAGCATAAAGACCAGCGCATCCACCTTCTACTGAGCCCGTTTTCATTCTTCAAGGAGCGCAGCACTCGACCAAGTGCTTTTGCATCTCCATTTTTAGTAACCATGTGTCTGATTAAAGCCTCTAAATTATATAAAAAGTTATCAGAAAAGGTAGTTCCTCTTTAAATTTGAAACGAAAAGACCAACTTAAGCACATAAAAAGTGGAAAAATGCAGGACATATTAACATTTTATGCCTCATTAGGTGGCACATGAAGCTGCAGGGACGTTCTGAAATACTGCTCCTTGGGAGGCTGAATGATGGAAAACGTCTTTCCTAAATAAAAAGCTTCTAGGCCAGGATAACATATCTCTAATAATGAAAAGGAATATAGTATGCAATACTTTTTTTCTGTCAGATTCATACAAAGTTTGACAACAAAAAAAACCTTCTGGTTGTCTGTGTATGAAACTGAAGACACATTACAAACCAGACTGTGTGTCAATGAGATAAGCGGCACTCACCATTGGTAAAAAACTTTTTTAAATCACGAAACATAATAAAATAGAAGCCCCGGAATAACCGCCATGGGAACAGGGAGAGCGAAACCAGGTGCAGCAGGCCATTTCATGCCAATCAGCGCTTTAACAGGTCCACTGGGAACTAGGAAGCAGAGCAACGCCATTCATACCAGAGACTTGAACAGGATTCACAAAGAGCGGTGAGTGACACACTATACTAATCAGGAGGTGCCATTTTTTGTATGCTCTTGTCTTTTTGGAAATTATTTGATATTACAAACCAAATCGACCCAGGCGCAAGACATAAGGGGTCCTAGAGACCACAGGAAGTGTGACATACTCCTGTGGCCTTGTTCCACATACAACTTTGGAGTGGAAGGACTTGGCCGCAGATCGGGGACTGGTCCCTAGAATAGGAGAAAAAAAAAACAACGTGCTCCACTAGTAAAACTGGAGATTGAGGACCATTTAGTACCAAAGCCAATTCCGCACACCAAACCGCTGGAAGGTGACTACATAGGGCCAAGGGATAGAGCTTCCAGGCACCCCGGCAGGGCCCGCGGACACCGGCTCAAGGCACTGTGTGCATAGGCGCGGGACAGGCAAGAGAGAAGTCAGCGCAGGAAGATGACCAGGGAAGGAACACGAGAAGGGTACACTGTCTTGGCCTCCGAACTATCGAGTCCATCACAGTGAGACCCCAGCACTCCGAAGGTGGTCACTGACTAGTCGTGTTACCTTGAAACCTGCTACAGTGAGTAAAAACCTTGAGAGTGCATCCCTGTGTTGCTTCGTTATTCGCCTGCGCCTCCAGCCCTGCACCCCCGCCATCACCTACTTCTACTCCCATCCACCCTGGGGCACAGCTTTGCCTGTGGAGAGCTGCACCATCTAAGCTGCGTCACCATCTGCCCCAGAGGTCCCCATCCCGCAGCGGCTGTACCCAACTTGCCGCATACATCAGGTGGCGTCACAAATACACGGTCATCATCCCCTTAATATTTGAGCGACACAGTCGGGGTCACGGAGCAGGTCCTCGCCACCACAGCATCCCAGAATCAGAACTATAGCCCGGTAACAAGTTACCCCACGGCCCCGGTGTGGGCGTGTCATCCACACAGTGGTATAGGTAGCACATTGGCAAGTCAAAGCTTCAGGAAAGCCTGGGGAGACATTTACTAGAGTTACCACAGTGCTCTCAAATGCCAGTGTGCCAGCCATCTTGGAAGCAAGACAAAAAGAACGCCGGTCTGAGCGGATACGGAGGAGACACCAGCCAGTAAACAGAGGCTGGTGTCTCATGTACAGTCAAGTAGTTCGACTGTACATGAGAAATGTATCTTCACTTTTCAGTCTCCGGGTGGATCACGTTAATCAAAAATGGCTAGTCTGCCCAGATTAGATTTGTACTAAACCATGTGGTATAAATGAGTTACATTTTTCACTCCTCATATTAAATATGACTCAATATTTTACCCAAAGGATAATAATATGATTATGTCTCGGAGGATAGAGCTGGTAACATTGCAGTCAATATATGTTCCTTCATCCTCAGACATGGCTTTAGAAAGCGCACCTGCTTCCTTCTTACCAGATATCATTAAAAGGGTCATGAATAAGTAATTTGGGGAAAATTAGCCGGCTTTTCATTGATAACGTTCTACCTGACATAAAAAAATAATTATTTAAATGGCTTATTCTGCCCAATTCCTATGAGAGAGATATGACGTCAGACAGAAGTCATAGTAAACTAGAAAAAAAATTGTATATGCAGCAGGTTATTAATACTTTAATGTGCGTAATCCAGCATGGAGTCTAAGGCTATGTGCCCACGTTGCGTTTTATTACGCAGTGTGTAAGTCACTGTATGTAAGTCTCAGAACGCAGCCGAAAAGCTGCGTTCTGAGACGCATTGTAACTGCAGAATTCCTGCAGAATTCATGCGTTCTGGATGCTTGCTCTGCCATGGGAAAAGCATCGAGAACGCACATTTTTGACAGTGCGGTGCCACTCTGCTGCTGCTCTCTGCTGCATCCCCATAAACTTGCAGCAGAGCCGAGTGGGACCGGACTGTGAAAAAGAGCATGGCTGGCTGCGAGAGAGCCACGCGATCAGAATGAACTCGGATGAACTTCACTCAACTTCATTGTGACCGCGCGGCTCTGTGCGTGTGCCGCGGCTTGATTTGCGATCAAAGGTGAAGGACTCAACGGTGACCGCAAATCTGAGTGACTGAAGTGAGCCGCGCGATCACCGGTGCCATCACTCAGGTTACCCGCAGCTAACTGGAGTCCTCCACCCGAGACCTCTGGCCGCGGGTAACCTGAGTGACGTCTCCGCTGACAGTGCAACTCACTTCAGTTGCTGCGTGGCGCTGACAGGAGCGGCGGTGTTCTACGGCCGCTCCAGTCAGCTTCATGTAGCAGAGCTGGATACGTCATGGGACCTCGTGAGGATTATGCCGGACCTGGAGGTGTGTTTGGGAATTTTAATAAAGTGGTGAAAAAGGGTGGTTTTTTTATCTTTTATTTCAAATAAAGGATTTTTTTTGGGTGTATGTGTTTATTTACTTTCACTTACAGGTTAATCATTGGAGGTGTCTCACAGATGCCTGCAATGATTAACATAAGACTTAGTGGCAGCTATTGGCTACCATTAACTCCTTATTGCCCAGATTGCCACCGCACCAGGGCAGTTCTGGATGAGCCGGGTAGAGTCCCGGGACTGTCGTATCTAATCGATGCGGCAATTCCGGGCGGCTGCTGGATGATATTTTTAGGATGGGGGAGCTCCCCATAACGTGGGGCTCCCCATCCTGAGAATACCAGCCTTCAGCCGTGTGGCTTTATCTTAGCTGGTATCAAAATTGGGGGGGACCGCAAGCCGTTTTTTTTTTTAATTATTTATTTCTTTTACTGGACTACATAGACCGCCCACCGGCAGCTGTGATTGGTTGCAGTGAGAAAGCTGTCACTCAGCATGGGGGCACGTCTGACTGCAACCAATCTTAGGCGCCGGTGGGCGGGGGAAGCAGGGAATACGAGATTGAATAATGAGCGGCCGGCATTTTCAAAAGCTGGAGAAGCCGCCGCAGTGTGCTAGCTGTGCAGCTCTGGGCCGGTGTTCGGTCAGTGATCGGTGAGTATGAGAGAGGGGGAAGAGGGATAGACCGACAGAAAGAGAGAGAGAGAGAGAGAGACCGACCGACCGACAGGGAGACACAGAGAGACCGACAGACAGACAGAGAGAGAGACCGACATTGCAACCAGAACGCACAAAAGAAGTGACATGTTGCTCTTTAGAACGCAGCGTTTTGGCAGCATGCAAATCGCTGTGTTCTAAAATGCAACGTGCGCATGGATTATGCACAATCTTCATAGATTGTGCTGGGGGCGCAGGACGCATGCAATTACGCTGCAGTGCAATACGCAACGTAACTGCACGTAAATACGCAACGTGGGCACATAGCCTAAGTCTCTCATCACCCCTGCAATGCCATTAAAAAGGAACCTCAAGTTTTGGTAACACAAAAAAAATTATAAAAATACTTTGTTGATTTGTGTACTAAATATGGGGTCAGTAACATGACCAGTGCTCCTTTCTCCATCATGTGTGGCCCACACCATTCTGTAGAGAGCAGGGTCTTCTGCACAGATACAGGTAAAGGTATTATTTCCTATTGTATAGCTGCATTATTTTGAAAATATCCCTTTTAATCTGTCTTAACTGCACAACAAACCTTTACACACCTTGCTCACGTAAAAACGTGGGTGTATGTGCGACGAGACAAAATAGCATCTGTCTTATGTTTACAATCTCAGCCTCGGGCATCTAATAACTTCACCGTGCGTAAAGGACAAAAATATAAACCGATATTTCCATGACAAAATACATTTCTGCTTTCATAATAAAACCACCAGGTCATCAAATTTGAAATGCCATAAAGTCAGTGTGGAAAGATAGAGGTAAAGCAATAAAAACATATTATATATATCCCAGCACCAAGATCATTGCATTGATTGGGATAGAAGCGAGACCCAGATGAGCTTGATAAGAGGTCAACGATCGGTGACTGCCATAATCCCAGCTACATTGAAAGCCGAAATTAGTGTTAATTGTAAAGTGCTGTATAAATGTTTTTTTATTATATTAGGAGGCCAAAGACAACACTAAATGTACAACCCTAAAAAGACAACGTCGTCAGGACTTCTTCCGGATTCATGGATTGTAAATTCCATAAAATCATTATGGTGATTATCATCTGTATGCCTAGCCATAACATGAAGTTACTAAGCCCAATGCAAAGTCTGTAGCAGTGCTCTCACTTACTAAATGCCATTAATATCACAGATTCCTTTCTAGGTCCCATCAGATACCAGGGACCGATGTCTCTAATATCTCTGCTCCCTCGGAGGACTGGTCACCATAAGTGTGTCATTTTTTTTCTACCTGATGTAAACGTCACTGTCATGGATTTCTTTTGGTTCCTGTGCCTCTGTTACCAAGATTTGGACACCTTATATTTGAATATACTGCTAAGTCTTTTATCCAAGTGGGCGTGGTCTTATACCCATCTCTACACTGTGAGCAGAATTATTAGGCAAGTTGTGTTTTAGAGGATTTTTTTTATTATTAATCAACAACTATGTTCTCAATCAACCCAAAAGGCTCAGAAATATCAAAGATTAATATTTTTGGAAGTTGGTGTGTTTTGTTTTTTTTTTAGATTTGGCTATCTTATGAGGATATCTGTTTGTGCAGGTAACTATTACTGTGCAGAATTATTAGGCAACTTATTAAAAACCAAATATATTCCCATCTCACTTGTTTATTTTAATATAACTGCACAAAATTTAGAAATAAACATTTCTGACATGCAAAAACAAAATCCCCAAAAATTAGTGACCAATATAGCCACCTTTCTTTATGATGACACTCAACAGCCTACCATCCATAGATTCTGTCAGTTGCTTGATCTGATTATGATCAACATTGTGTGCAGCAGCCACCACAACCTCCCAGACACTGTTCCGAGAGGTGTACTGTTTTCCCTCCCTGTAGAGCTTACATTTTATGAGGGACCACAGGTTTTCTATGGGTTTCAGGGGGCCATGTCATTATTTTTTCATCTTTTAGACCTTTACTGGCCAGCCACACTGTGGAGTAGTTGGATGCATGTGATGGAGCATTGTCCTGCATGAAAATCAATGTTTTGTTTTTTTTTAACGATACCGACTTCTTCCTGTACCACCGCTTGAAGACATTGTCTTCCAGAGACTGGCAGTAGGTCTGGGAGTTGAGCTTCACTCCATCCTCAACCCGAAAAGGTCCCACAAGTTCATCTTTGATGATACCAGCCCATGCCAGTACCCCACCTCCACCTTGCTAGCGTTTGAGTAGGAGTGGAGCTCTCTGCCCTTTACTGATCCAGCCTCTGGCCCATCCATCTGGCCCATCAAGAGTCACTCTCATTTCATTAGTCCATAAAACCTTTGAAAAATCAGTCTTAAGATATTTCGTTGGCCCAGTCTTGACATTTAATTTTATGTTTCTTGTTCAAAGGTGGTCATTTTTCAGCCTTCCTTACCTTGGCCATGTCCATGACTATGGCACACCTTGTGCTTTTTGATACTCCAGTAACATTGCAGCTCTGATTGACTTTTCTCAATTCATGGGCAGTTATTTTGTGTCTTTTTTTGCCCAACACACTTCTTGCGACCCTGTTGGCTATTTGCCATGAAACGCTTGATTGTTCGGTGATCACGCTTCAAAAGTTTGGCAATTTCAAGACTGCTGCATCCCTCTGCAAGAAATCTCACAATTTTGGACTTTTCAGAGCCCGTAAAATCTCTCTTCTGACCCATTTTGCCAAAGGAAAGGAAGTTGCCTAATAATTAAGCACACCTTATATAGAGTGTTGATGTCAGTACACCACACCCCTCCTCATTACAGAGATGCACATCACCTGATTTACTTAATTGGTAGTTGGCTCTCAAGGCTATACAGCTTGGAGTAGGACAACATGTATAAAAAGTATAATGTGATCAAAATACTCATTTCCCTAATAATTCTGTACACAGTGTATAGGCGTTTTCTTGAGGATCATCCCCAATAAGGAAAAAAACAAAAAATTTGCAAGTGACAAGTCCTTCGTAAATGTATATTAGCTGAAGTCTATTAAAAGGAATCTGCCAGCACATTTGACCTATGTAACCTATTAAGATGGGCATACAGGTTATAAACTACTAAATAGAGTCCTACCGGTCTGCCTATCATCACATGCCTTGTTGTGGATAAATCATCTTTTATCACTCTATGTAAATGAGCTGTTCCAGGCTATGGGGCGAATGTAGCCTGGAAGAGCTCATTTATATAAAGTGATAACAGATGATTTATCCACAAGGCATCTGATATGAGACATACAGGTAGGACATTTTTCAGCATTCTATAACCTGTATGGGTACATTAATAGGTTACATAGGTCAAATGGTTGGCACATCCTTTAAATCCGACCTCTTGAATGTATCATCACTGTCCCCATCAGGGCTCGTAATCCAAATTCCCCATTAGCATGTTTCTCTTTGGAATATGATGGGATTTGAACCCAAGACCCAACTGCTAACCACTAGGCCACAGTGGCTACTGCTTTTCAGCTTTTTCCTAATTTTTTTTTTTTTTGTGGAAAAAAATGATTTATACTTTTAAAAAAAATTAACACTGTAAATAAAATACTTTACACTTTATTTTCTTCATAATACTTACACCGCGTTTCCCTGTTCAAATCTGCGTCATGGTTTTTGTTATAATCATGATACAGTGCAGAATATGACACAGGACAGACTGACTTATAATGGAGTCCAAGAGACATACCGTATTTTTCGGTTTAACAAAACAAAACAAATCACTGATCTCGGGGAGACCAGCCAGAGAAAACACTGCCGGCAGCCAGCGAGGGCGCTCAAGACAGTGAAATCCTAGGTACATTACCCCCTGGGAATATGCAAATCAAAAAGGTCCGTGGAGCCCCTGTTAGGAGTCTCAACACAGAAACAGCCAGATATCCCTCCGGGAAGGGCCCAGCCAAAAGGTGACTCTTTTTAGGAGACCACCATATTAAGTGGCCCTTTTAGTCAATATCCAACTTTTTGACTCCTAACAGAGGCTCCACGGACCTTTTTGATTTGCATATTCCCAGGGGGCAATGTACCTAGGATTTCACTGTCTTGAGCGCCCTCGCTGGCTGTGGTGGTGAAGCGGGGTCACAGGAGGCAGAGGTTGTGCTGGCAGGCGCGGCGGGTCAGTGGCGACGGGGTCCGTGGCGGCAGCAGCGGCGTCTGTGGTGGCGGCAGCAGCGGCAGCGGGTGAGTCATGCAGCAGGCCGGTGCGGTGAGTGTCCCAGTGTCCGCGGTCCCGGATGCCTGGAGCGGCGCATGCGTAGATGGAGCCCTCACCCAAGGGCTCCATCTGCGCACCAGCTGACTCCCGGAGCGGTGTGTGCGCAGATGGAGCTCTCATCCAAGAGCTCCATTTGCGCACGCGCCTTCTCACGGCGCCCTCATTTGGAACTGGGACCGCAGACAAACTGGGTAACCTGCTGCACTGCCGCCCGCCGCGTGCACAGAGTGTCAGCCAACAGGCGGCACGCACACCCTGCGTGCAAGCGGTCGGGTACCTGTGCTTTTGTGCAGGTGGCAGCCGGGTACCTGTGGCTTCGTGCGGGGCGGCAGTCGGGTGCCTGTGCCTGCTTGCGGGATGGCAGCCGGGTGCCTGTGTGCGGGAGGCAGCCGGGTGCCTGTGTGCGGGCGGCAGCCGGGTGCCTGTGTGAGGGCGGCAGCCGGGTGCCTGTGTGAGGGCGGCAGCCGGGTGCCTGTGTGAGGGCGGCAGCCGGGTGCCTGTGTGAGGGCGGCAGCCGGGTGCCTGTGTGAGGGCGGCAGCCGGGTGCCTGTGTGAGGGCGGCAGCCGGGTGCCTATCAGTGTCAGCTGCCGCCCGCACGCAGAAACAGGCACCCGACTGCCGCCCGCACGCAGCCACAGGTACCTGGCCGCTTGCATGCAGCCACAGGCAACCGGTCGCTTGCATGCAGCCACAGGCACCCGGCCGCTTGCATGCAGCCACAGGCACCCGGCCGCTTGCATGCAGCCACAGGCACCCGGCCGCTTGCATGCAGCCACAGGCACCCGGCCGCTTGCATGCAGCCACAGGCACCCGGCCGCTTGCATGCAGCCACAGGCACCCGGCCGCTTGCATGCAGCCACAGGCACCCGGCCGCCCGGTCGCCGCACAGACAGGACCCCCAGGTAAACTTATATTCGGATTTTAACACGCAATCCTCATTTTCCTCCCAAATGTTTGGGCGGAAAAGTGCGTCTTATAATCCGAAAAATACGGTAATTATGCTACAATTTTACGAAGATAAACCTTTTTTGAATCAAGTTCTCCTTTCTGATCACCATTACGTTCCGGGGGGAAAAAGGTCTAAAAGCACACGATCTAGCAGCAAGGTATGGTTTTAAAAGTGCCAAACGACATCAGCACTAGCTACTAGAGACTAGTAATGGCGACCTCCACTGGTGATGAATACCAAAGGGCAAGGACCTTTTTCACTAAAGCCTAAAACATGGTTGAATGGGTCCTAATTACTGTACAAATACTAGTACATGGCCCCAAAGGTTCTATTGGGAATGCAAGGAAACGTTCAGAGGGAGCCATGGTACATCACAATGCCCTATGGACCCTTTATTCCAGTAGCATATGGAGTACAGTTGCCAGCACATCCTAGCAAAAGCTGGAATTCCACTTTTAAATGGAACTATACTTTCAACAAACTGCATAAATGAATAGTACATGTGATTATAAGAAACAATGCAATAGGTCTTAACAGAGAAATACGCTTCCTTCCCAACTTATTAGTCCCTTCTTCCCCTCCCTGTGTTACGGGGGGACTGGAGGATTAGAATAAAGGTGGTGAATATCCCAATCGCAAGTTGGGGTCCACCGTGCTCCAGCATGGTAAAGGAGCTGCTGGCAACCCATAGGTCAGGCGGATAATACAGAGCTGGGTGGCTCCAAAATAATATGAACCTGGTCCAAGTTAGACGTCACTTGGACCAGGACTATAGTGAACCCTGTTCACGCCACAGGGTCCACACACCCAAACCAGGAACTCCCCTGTTAACTCCACAGGGGTCCTGGAGTACTCTGCCCGTGCGCGTAGGGGGCACACTGGGCAGATAGCGCAGCAGCTGCAGCCCAGTTAACTCCCTTGGGCTGCACAAGCATGACTGGAGCGATAGGAGGGGAAGCGCGACGCCTGACCCTAACATGCTGAGCCACGAATCTTGGCATGACAGGCACCGGACGTCTAACCCCACTTCCACAACTAGTGGCTTTAGGCCGCGATGTGGCTTGAACAAGCCAATAGCGGAGTGCCACATCATCAGTGACATCACCAGCAGCCTATCTGGAATCGCCATGTCACTGATGACACAATGGCAGCACCGCCCCAAACACCCTACCAGTCATCGTCTGATGACCAATGGTGGGGTGCAGGTCATAGGGGAGGGCCTCAGCGAGCCAGTATGGAGGGACCACATTATCAGGACACCTGATGCTATTCAGCCTATCAGGGCCTTCCACCTCACGGACATGCCCAGTGAAGTCCTTACCGGACTTGGCCTCTGATGCACTAAGTACCAGAGCATGCTCAGTAGCCTGAACAACAGACTTAGTCTCAGAAACAAGACTATCAGCCTGAGCATGCTCAGTAGGCACAACACAGGACTTGGACATAGAACGAAGTCCAAGTACCTGAGCAAACAGACTTTTCGCACTAAGTGTGGGAGCACGCTCAGTAGCCTGAACTGAGGACTTAGCCTCAGAAATGACACTATCAGGTTGAGCATGCTCACCAAGCGAAACACTGGACTTAGGCTCCGGCTGGGGCAGATCGGCACGAGCATGTGCCATAGCAGCCTCTCCACACTTAGACGTGGAGGAAGAAGCAGCCAGCTGGACGACCCGAGGCATGGCCAAAAACGGCAGCCGGCATCTGGGCGTACCAGGAACCGCAGCAGGCTGCTTGTGGCTACGGCGCTGCCGATTTGTAATACCCTGGCTCTTGGACTCATGACCCACTCTGAAAAAAACCAGCCCATTACGCCTTGCTTAGACAAGACAGACTGCAGGTATCATGTAACGTAGCCCACTATACTACATGGAGAGAGGAGGGGCAAAAAAGGGGAGCAGGGAGAGGAAACAAGCCAAGAGTGATAGAGAGCACTGCCCCATGATTCTGAAACAACTGTTTTACTTTATTTCAGAGTGGATTTACATCCAGACCACTCCGTACTATTGTACAGTACCCTCGATGCTCCTTCTGCTGCTCAGTGTACTCAAAATGAATGAAGAGCAGGAATCCCTCTCTGTGTGGTGTGCCGTACATAGGAGAAATTACAGCACCTAATCAACTCACACCAGCTACCAGTGGATTGCAAATTAAGAGATGGAGCCTGCAGAGGGGAAAATTCAGGAGACAAGTCACATACTGGCCAGATGTAGTATTATTCTTCATGTACACACAGGGCAACTTACTTAAAAATACAATTACCCTTCAAGCAATACAAAAGCATGATAGCAAGATATAATCTCCAGCCGCCCACAGATATGCACTTTGGTTTTTTTACCTATGTCACCCAAGTACACCCAAATATTTCCAAATAAAGTAAAGTATGTCAGATTCTGGGAAAGACTACCAAGAAAAACAATACTTACCTGGGCCAAAGGAATTATTCAGAGGGCTAAACCTGAACGTATCCATACAAGTCAGGATTTGCACAAAAGCAGAAATAATACAGAAGTTGCTTTTTTTTAAATTGCAAAATGAAAGTGTCAGGCTTTGTTTGCTGTACTTTTCTAGTGCGTATGGGAAGGAATAAATAGAGCAAGTTCTGCCTAAAGTACTAATTTTACTAGTTTGTTTTAGCCTTCACTGACTGCAGCGGCCACATAAAACGATGTGGCTTTGTATTTTGGTTTATGTATTTTGGTAATGTGAATAAGGAAAATGCTAAAAATGGAACAGAAGTGGATATATACTTTCCAAGAGAAGCGGTTAGGCTGCCAGGGCCTGCCCACTCGGGCGATGAAGCTGGCACTCATTACTGTAGAGAGAATTCGGTATAGCAGTATGTAACACCGTAATGGATCACCAGAAATCAAAGATAAAGTGTCCTACAACGCAACACAAGGAACGGGAATTACTAAATAATGAAATTCTGCAATTTTCTAATATGCTTTGAGCTTCCATCCTGAAGTCCCAGGTCTGTCGCCCACCAAAGCCAACATTTCAATCGATCTCCTCCTATTTTCCCCCACATTCCAAAAACATCCAAGTTAATTCACTTTTTATGAAACTGGATCTAGTGTACATAGGGAAATCAGATTATGAGCCCCAATCGGGCCATGGAGTGATCACCTCTATACTGACAGGTGGAATAGGTTAGCATTATTTCTATATGTATGTATGTATGTATGTATGTATGTATGTATGTATGTATGTATGTATGTATGTATGTATGTATGTATATATATATATATATATATATATATATATATATACACACACACACATATACATACATATATATATACATACATACATACATACATATATACATACATACATATGTATATATACATACATACATTATATATATATATATATATATATATATATATATATATATATATATATATATATATACACACACACACACAGTACAGACCAAAAGTTTGGACACCTCCTCATTCAAAGACTTTTCTTTATGTTCATGATTCTAAAAATTGTAGATTCACATTGAAGGCATCAAAACTATAAATTAAAACATGCGGAATTAAATACTTAAGTGTGAAACTGAAAATATGTCCTATATTTTATATATTATATTTATATATATATATATATATATATATATATATATATATATATATATATATATATATATATATATATATATATATATATATATATATATATTAAAATATTTTATTTTATATAGGCCCTTTTGCCTTTACTCTGCGGTCCAGCTCACCCCAAACCATCTCGATTGGTTTCAGGTCTGGTGACTGGAGACCAGGTCATCTGGTGTAGCATCCCATTACTCTCCTTCTTAGTCAAATAGCCCTTACACAGCCTGGAGGTGTGTTTGGGGTCAATGTCCTGTTGAAAAATAAATATGGTCCAACTAAACGCAAACTGGATGGAATAGCACACCGCTGCAAGATGCTGTGGTAGGCATGCTGGTTTTGTATGCCTGAGGACTTCAGTTCTTTTAAACAATTTTCAATTTTGAATAAATACCCAACAGTGTCACCAGCAATGCACCTCCACACCATCACACCTCCTCCTCCATACTTCACCGTGGGAACCAGGCATGTAGAGTCCAGCCGTTCACCTTTTCTACAAAGACAAGGTGGTTGGATCCAAAGATCTCAAATTTGGACTCATTAGACCAAAGCACAGATTTCCACTGGTCTAATGTCCATTCCTTGTGTTCTTTAGCCCAAACAAGTCTTTTCTGCTTGTTGTCTGTTCTTAGCAGTGGTTTCCTAGCAGCTATTTTACCATGAAGGCCTGCCGCACAAAGTCTCCTGAGGCGTCTGTGGAAAATTTCGTGATTGTAAATGCGATTGTGCGGATTCCTTTAGCGGACATATACACATACATACACTGAGCTTTATATAACAGATTAACAGACAAAGCCGCGCACACACACAACACCCAACACACAAACACCGCGGCACACACAAATATACGCACATACCGCACAACACACACATTGCACAAAACATACCTCCCCCTAAAACACACACACACACACCCCACAACCACACAAACCGCGCAACACACACAACGCTACAGACACACAGCGCTCCACCAACAAACGCAACACACACAACGCAACACACAAACAACACCGCTCTCACCCCCCGCCACACCCAGACAACGCCCAGAACATGTACAGCACCCTACACAAACACTTGGTAACTACACACAACAACATACATTATATAACAAAAATCATACATTAACTACACAATACGTAAATTCTAGAATACCCGATGCGTAGAATCGGGCCACCTTCTAGTATATATATATATATATATATATATATATATATATATATATATATAACGGATAGATAGATATATACAATATCGTGAATAAGCATAAATAGAATCAAGATCACAGCTTGTTGTTAATAAATAAAAACACTATTTAAAAAAAAAAAAAAAAAAACAAAAAAAAAAAAACACTTGACTTGGTACCCACACCTCAGCTGTAAACAGGAATGCTTTATCCAGTGGCCTGAGTTGTAGCACCTGCACGTTGCCCCGGAGGTTGTGGATTATTGTAGGGAAAAATTCAGAGGGATCCATGGGACATCACAAGGAGCCACAGACTCTTCACTCTAGCACTCTAGGAAATCTGTCAGCAGGTTTTTGCTACCTCATCTGAGAGAAACATTTGGATTTATAACCTGATTTTTAAAATTAACAAATAAAATATATGGTTTTAAAGCTGTGAAGCTGTATCTACCACCTCCTTTTCAGGCATTATAATGTGCAGAGGGCAAAAGGAGATATTATATTAGGTTAAGATCACAAAGGGAGGCATCATACTAGGTTGGTGAAATTACAAGGGAATATGCTTTGTGGGAGTACTAAGGAAGACATTATACTGTGCAAGGGCACATGGGGATCAATATACTGTAGGAAGGGGGTTCACAAATGGAAATACGGTGTGAGGTCATTAATGAGAAAGCATGCTATGAGGGGGGCACTAAGGTAGCTTTCTACTATGCAGGCATACAAAGTGGGCATCATGCAGTGTGTGTTCGCAAAGAGCCTATCATACTGTGTGTGGGCACTAAGAGGGGCATTGTACTGTACTGGGGGCAATATACTATGTAGGGTCATAGTGGGCATCGTCCAGTGTTGCACCAATATTGCAAAAGGTACAAAGGGAGCCTTATCCTGCGTGGGGGCACAGATGGCAGAAAAAAGTGTTTCATAATATGGCATCACTTTAGGTGTGGCGCAACTTTGAGGGCATTATACTGTATAGAGGGCACTGAAGGAGCATACTGTGTGCTGGCATTGTACTTGGGGAGCACAAACAGAGCATCAAACTGTATGGGGCACTACAGGGGCATTGTATTGTGTGGGCCACTACAGGGGCATTGTACGGTGTGGTGCACTACAGGGCATTGTACCATGTTGGGGCACCAAATTGACTTTGTGAGAGCACTAAAGGCGGCGATACACGCTACGATTTATCTGAAGATATGTCGGTGGGTTCATGGTTTCCGTGATGCACTTCCGTCATCGTTAGCGACGTTGTTGCGTGTGACACCTACGTGCGACTCCAAACGATCGCAAATAGGTTGAAAATCGTTGATCAATGACACGTCGTTCATTTTCAAAATATCGTTCGTCGTTTGGATCGCAGCAGACATATTGGTACGTTTGACACCCTGCCAACGACGAACAACATCAAAACGACCGCCTTGGTCAAACAATATGTCGCTGAACGATGTTGCGTCGTTTTTGAGATAGTTACGTGTGACCGCTAATAAACGACCAATGTGCGATCTCGGCTAATCTTAACTACGATCTGGGCATGTCACATCGCTACTGAGATCGTCAGATAAATCGTAGCGTGTAAAGCAGCCTTTAGGTGGTCTACTGGTAGTATGAAACTAGGGGGCTCCATAGGGTTTGCTTCGGTAACTAAGTGAATACCACTACTGTGTGGGGGCTCTATGTGGACAGGATTACTGTGAGTGGGGACCAAAGAGCAATAATCACTGTTTGGGACACTATTACTATGTGACACAAACAAGACAATAGTGCTACGTTTTGCTCGGTCTGACAAGATTATTTCAAAAAGTGACTGTAGGGAACATGACAAACCAACTGATACTCCGCACTTCAAAGAAATCTTAATTTGTATGTCCTCGCTTTGTTACATATGTTATTAAGAACAGAAAGATCAGATTATAAAAATAGCACGGCCAGCCTGTTCTTGTAGTGCTTATCACATTAGTCTCCATGCCCCGCAGGCACGAGCTGCCCGGTGGAATGTACATCTTCAGGTTCTGTAGGCCGGCTCAACTTAGAACCTCACAGGACAAATTACAGCCTGTACCTTTGACTTGATATTTACAGGCGCTCCATGAGATTACAATCATATCATTATGAAATGTCAAAATTACAAAAACAATTGTATCCATGCATCAAATATAAACCGAAAGATAGCAAGACCTCAGACCATTGTTATAGGGGAAAATATCCTAGAGTTTTATATTTCAAATCTGTTTTATTGATGAAACTGTTGTCAACATACAAACATATCATTTGTGCAATTACAATACATAAGCATCATTTTCTCAATGCCGGGATAACATCCAGAAATTGTTACATTACTAAATTTCTTGGAATTCTTCAAATTATCTTTGTGCTATTACCATACAACCACTTGTAAATTATAGGTCAGAATTTTACTTCTTTTGACTTCCCGTATCCTAATATACTCATTCTCCTTGTATGTCTATTGTCTTATGAATTATTGATAAATCTTTTCATATAAAAAATGAAACTAGAAAAATGCAGATTAATGTTCAGAAAAGAAAGAAAGAAGAGGAAAGATATAAGCATAAAGAAGAGGAAATTAGAGAAAAGGGGGGAGGGGGGGGAAGCAAGAAAAGAAAAGAAAAAAGGGGGGGGAAGGAATGAGACTCCCCACCGTTTCTCAGCTCAAAAAGCTCGCCAAACTCTCCACAAACTCTGGGGACTCCATGAACATAATCCATGGTCTCCAAACTGTAGTAAATTTTTCTGTGTTCCCATTTAGTTCTGCTGTCAGCTCCTCCATTCTCTGGAGGTTTGTCATCTCCTCCAACCAATCCAGCACCGTAGGGCATCTAGTCTGTTTCCAAAATCGTGGGATAATCATACGGGCAGCCGCCAGGCAAAATCGCAACATGTCCCTTTTTTGTGTTTTAATAGCTCCTGGGAGCATAGAAAGAAGGGCAACCTGGGGGGATTTTTCTATTTCACCTCCGCTCATCTTTTTGTACAGGTAGAACACTGAGTCCCAAAAGGGTTGCAGCTTAGTACAGCTCCACCATATGTGTAGCATTGTACCTGTGTCTGTGCCACACCTCCAGCACACATCAGACACAGAGGGAAATATAGCATGTAATTTAGTCGGGTAATGGTACCACCTTGTGAGAATTTTATAACTTTTCTCTTGAGCGGCGCACGCCAAGGAAAGCTTGTGGGTCCACAGGTACGCTCTGCTCCAATCGTCCTCTGCAATATCCTCTCCCAGTTCCTCTCCCCACCTACAGACAAAGTGAGGTTTATCCACCCTATTTCTCTGGTTCAGCATTTTATAGATGAGTGAGATGCCATGTCCAGGTGATGACCCCTGTAAAAATATTTTCTCAAAAGGAGTAGGGGGTGTCCTCATCCTTCTCTCCCTGTCCTGGTACGAGAGGAAAGATTTCAACTGCATATATTCCATCCAGGAAATCTCTCTCCCTGTGGCCTGCATGGAAGTATAAGTTGGTAGGGTGTGTCCCTGGAGCACGTGACAAAAACGGGTATCATCCGCCCGAGTAAATCCCCCGAATCTATGGGAGTGGAGTCCTGGGGGGAACTTCTTATTACCGAATACGGGGGTAAGTGGGCCCTGCTCCTGAGAGAGAGATCCCTTTTTTATCTCTCCATCCCACATCCCCATCGCTGTCCGCGTGAACTCCATTCCTTTCGCTATCTGGATCCTACTTTCTTTCTCTAACCATGGAAGTAAATGTAAGGGAGTTCCCAGTACATCCTGTTCAATCACCACCCATTGTTTCGAATTACCATGAAAATGCCAGTCCAGTAATCTCGTTAGGATAGCTGCCTTGTAATATAACTGAAAATTTGGGAGCCCCGCCCCCCCGTCACTTTTGTGTCTGGTCAGAGTTTTAATTCCTGTTCGGGGTCTCCTGTTCCCCCAGACAAACCCAGACAAGGCTGTCCGGATCTTGGAGAAGTAACTTAGCGGTAGCTGTATGGGTATTGTCTGAAACAGGAACAGGAACCTCGGTAACACATCCATTTTTATCGCGTTTATACGCCCAAACCACGTCAATCTCTTTTTGTCATATTTCTTTAAGTCCCTGATTGTCCTTTCTAATAAGGGGAAAAAATTGTGATGTACAATTTTTGCTGGATCCCTAGGTACCATAACTCCCAGATATTTTAAAACTGACGGTTGCCACTTAAAAGGGAAGTTTTGTGATACTCTCGCAAGGTCTTCTGCCGATAAAGTCACGTTCATGGCCTCTGATTTGGAAAAATTTACTTTGAAGTTGCTTAAGTTGCCAAACTGTTCGAACTCCTTAAGCAAGGACGGGAAGGATATGTGTGGTTGGGAAATGAACATGAGAAGGTCATCCGCGAATAGAGCCAGCTTACGGCTCTCCCCCCCCGCCTCTATCCCGTGGATGCTTGTGTTGTTTCTCAGGGCGACCGCAAGGTGCTCCATGACTATGACGTATAAGAGGGGCGACAGTGGACATCCCTGTCTCGTTCCATTGTGGACCAGAAAGGATGATGATAGAAACCCATTTGTCCTGACTTTTGCTGAGGGTCTCGTATACAGGGACGCAATTCTACCCAAAAATTTCTGACCCAAACCCACCTGTCTCAAGGCTGCCATCATAAAGCTCCAACTGACCCGGTCGAAGGCCTTCTCCGCGTCCACTGAAAGTAAACACATGGGGAGAGACTGAGCCCTCGACCGAGCCATCAGGAGGAACAATTTGTTGGTGTTGTCCCGCGCCTCCCGGCCTTTTACAAATCCCACCTGGTCTGTATGTATTATCCCAGGCAGGGACAGGGCAAGTCTGTTGGCAAGTGCTTTAGAGAAAAATTTCAAATCTAAATTAATCAGTGAGATGGGTCTGTAATTTGTAACCAGCAAGTGGTCCTTTCCCGGTTTGGGGATAACACATATGTGTGCTTCAAGAGACTGTGCTACCCACTGGGAGTTTTCAGATATGGAGTTAAATACTTTGGTCATGAACGGGGATAACTGAGTCTGAAAAATTTTATAGAACTTGGGGGTAAACCCGTCCGGACCTGGGCTTTTGCCTGAAGGAGAATCCCTGATAATAGATGCCACTTCTGTCTCTGTAAAGTCTGCTTCTAGGTTTTCAACCTCAGTATTGGGTATAGTCGGCAGGGCTGTTTTAAGTATGTAATCATTTATTTTAGTCTCCAAAGCTTCTTGTGGCATATCCCCAAATTTGCCCCTTATGTTGTAAAGGTCACTATAATATTTTTGAAACTGCTCCGCTATGTGGATTGGGTTCTGAGTCAAAAGGCCGTCCGATTTTTTGATCGTAGGGATGTGACTGGGGTCCCCCCTCGGATGTAATAACCTAGCTAGTGGTCTGCCACATTTGTCCGCATATTCATACATAAATCTTTTTAGTCTATTCCTGTGGCGCTCGTATTGTCGGTCCAGAATGGATTTAAGTTCCTCTCTGTTTTTAACTAGCTCTGTCAGTGTCACCGGGGATAATGTCTGCTTATGGATCTTCTCTAGGTCTGAAATATTCTGAAGTAGAGACAGAATGGTTTGGGCTCTCTCCCTCTTAATCCTAGCCCCATGTTTGATCAGAATCCCTCTCAACACACACTTTAGTGTCTCCCATTGAACAGGTAGGGTAGTAGTGTCTCCTGAGTGTATCTCCAAGAATTCATCTATTGTGTTCTGCAGGTCTTTCAAGCATCCCTGGTCCCTCAGCAGACTATCATTCAACCGCCAAGACCACGGCCTCCCAGGCCCATCCGGCATAGTGAGGCTCAAAAATATGGGGGCATGATCTGACCAAGAGATACTGCCTATAGAGGCCTGTATCTGCCATGTCAGGGCCTTCTGACTTACAAGGAATAGGTCTATGCGGCTGTATGAAGAGTGAGCCGGGGAAAAATATGTGTAGTCACGGTCTACTGGGTGTAGTGTTCTCCATACATCCACTAATCTGAGTTCCTGTATACAACGTTTAACCTTCGTTAGTTTCCTTATTGAGAGAAAGTTATGTCCCGACGTTGTGTCTACCTTAGGGTCCAAAGTGAAGTTTAAATCACCGCCCACGATCACGGTCCCTTCTGCGAATTCATCCAGTGATGACAGGAGAGAGGAGCAGGTCGTCGCCGGATCTCTATTCGGTAGATACCAATTGACAATGGTAAAGATGGATGAGTTAACATTAATTTTCAGGAATATAAATCTTCCCTCCGTGTCCACCCGTGTATCTAGAACTGTGTGCACTAGGGACTTATGGATGCCTATGGACACTCCCTTGGATTTTGACTCTGGGTTGGAACTGTGGACCCAGTTAGTGTAATATCTGTCTCTAAAGATGGGGAGGTGGCCCGTTTTAAAATGTGTTTCTTGGATCAATAGTATATGGACTCTTTTTTTGTGCATGTCAAAAAATATCTGGGAGCGTTTTTGCGGGACATTAAGTCCCCTCACATTTAGTGAACCCCAATTAATCTGCGTCATTTCAATGCGGAGGAACGGTGGGGACTCTAGGGATAGGTTCGGGGATTAGGGAGAGAGAGAGAGAGATGTGCAGGCAAGTAGGATAGGAAGAGCAGGGAAAGAGAAGAGGAAATAAAAGAGAAGAGGTAAGAAGGTCGAGAATACAAAAGAAACTACCAACAAAGCAGTAGAAACCAAAAGGCAAGGAGGTCAGAGTGCCTCCCGCCTGCAAGGTTACAGCAAGACCCTAACGTCGGGTCTAAAAAGACTAAAAGTAACTGTATAGGTATAAGAGAATACCAAACTGTCTAACCTAGGGATGGTGAGACTACGCCACTCCTTTATGGCGTGTTATCCCAATCAGGGAGGGAACTTTCTACAAAGGAGCCCCCTGCCCCGGACTAACAATAAGCAATTATTCAACTTAGTTTGTCAGCCAGAGCCCTATATAATGTGAGGACACAAGGTCTAGAGAGAATATTGTGCTATACACCGTCAGGGGGTGCCCCCCCGCCCCCTCTTCCAGGAAGGTGGGAGGGAACCCCCCCCCTCATAATCAGAAAGACTTAATCCCCCTGGCAAAAAAATTATAGCAAAACTGGGAGGTACATTCTATTGAGAAACAACCCAATGAATTTTTGTTTATGAACCAATAACTCCTTAAACATCAGACTGGTCTTCCTCTTCGAGGGCCACGCATCCGATCACCATCTGGGGCAGCACCCCAAACCCCCATTGGAAACACCGGCCATTCCTCTATAGGCACCAATGGAATGTCCAGGGCTGCAGCAAACGATGGCATATCAGTCGGGTTCCTAAGAACATGCATTCTTCCCGCATGTCGGACCTGCAGGCGGAAGGGAAATCCCCAGCTGTATTGAAACTCATACGAACGGAGCATGTCCAGGAGAGGTTTCAGTGCTCTCCTTCTTTGTAAAGTGAAACGGGATAAGTCCTGCAGAATCTGGACTTGGCTCCCCTCGTATGCTGGTGAAACTCCACTGCGCAGCTTAAACAGGATGGCCTCTTTAAGGACATAACGGTGGACCCTGCAAATCACATCTCGTGGTCTGTCATTCTGTGTAGGTCTAGGGCCAAGCGCTCTATGCACTCTGTCTAGCTCCAGGGGTTGGCTTGATGGTTCACCCAGGATCTCATTAAACATCACTTGGAGGGCTCTCTGGAGATCCTTAGGTTCAACAGACTCTGGTAAACCCCGGACCCTTAAATTGTTTCTCCGGCCCCTGTTTTCAGCATCGTCCATTGCTTCCACCATATATTGTATTTGGCAGGAGTGTTGATCATGGCCCCTTGTGCCTGAGTGGTGTCTTCTATATTCTGTATTTTAGCTGCCTGTATTTGGTTCTGAGTGTCCACTCTTTCCACCTCCCCCCTCAGGGCCGACAGCTCTGTGCGGTATGCCTGTTCCAGCCTTGCTATATATGTCTCCATATCTTCTCTGGTGGGCATAGAAGAGATGTGTGCCCGGATTTCATTAAGTTCTGTTAGCACTCCTGGTCCATGTGATCTTATTGTACTTGTGGCAGGCTCTAACTCTGCTTGCATTTCCATATCATACACACTTTGACTCAGGCTGTGTCTCACTGAAGATAGGAGATTTCCACTAGCAGGGCCCTGTTCCCCATTTGCAGCATTAACAGCCTCTGCCTGAGATTTATTATTGTCCTCCTTCTGTGACAGGGGTAAGGGCACCTCTCCCCCCTCCTGAGGCCTCCCCACTGCAGGTCTGCAATCAGCAATGGTGGGGGTTGTACCCATGCTCCCTGCTCCAGGGCTCCCCTGTACCTGGACACGCTGGCTGTCTGGGGTTATCAGCTGCCTCTCCTCCACTGCCCGGGTGCTTTCCTCCCTCTGTCTCTGCTGCTGCTGGGGCTTCCCCTGCCTCTCCATCTTGGGAGATGTCTGCAGTGCTGTCCTCTGCTTCGGCCCGGTAAGGAAGCCTCTAATTCCCTTCTCTGTCCGTGACGCTCCTCTGCTGGGCCCCTGGGAGCTCTCCCTTCTCCTGCGCTGCATATCCTTTTCTTCCAGGCTCTTGGGCTGGTTTAATTGTCAGTAATGTAGTCCGGTGGCAGGAGCTGAGACAAACACGTCCTCACTCCTCCATAGCCAGGACACGCCCCCCCAGATTCTATCCTAGAGTTTTAAATTGGAGGGACACACATTAAAAAAAAAAAATTAAAAAAAATTGTTTTGTTTTTAAATCATGATCTATATGAAGGTTGGGGGGAAAAACTAAATGACTTTTAAGACAACCCACCAAGCCCAATGCTACACTCATTTGGGCTCATACTTCTAGTTTTGTACAGGATTGTCATACAGACAAGCTGCATCAGACTTCATCTGAATCACATTTGTACAGGAGAGTTTTATGGGCATAATTGATAGGGGCAGAGGTCAGTGGCCATCACCAATTGGGGCAAAGGTCAGTGGCCATCACCAATTGGAGCAAAGGTCACTGGCCATCACCAATTGTGATTGATTGATTCTGTATTATCTACTATACATAGAGGGTTTATCTGTCCCTGTAACGATAATGAGACTGCTGAAAAGTTATCTGTAAAGAACAGGTAGTGTGAGTCTAGTATAAGACTACTAGAAGGTGGCCCGATTCTAACGCATCGGGTATTCTAGAATTTATTGTGTAGTTAATGTATGATTTTTGTTATATATATATTATACATTATATATATATATATATATATATATATATATATATATATATATATATATATATATATATATATATATATATACATATATATACATATATATATATATATATATATATATATAATGTCCAACAATGTAGCCAAGCTCACTCCTGTGAATCACCTGGATCCTCAGCTAACCTGGTTAACTCCGTTGTGCCCGGATCAGGACGCAGGAGTCCATCCATACAAATGTGAACGACAACAAGGCAGAATCAAGCAATAACGTGAGCAGTCCAGGATGCTGTTAAAAAATTTCTTCCTTCTTTTTATTCATAAATTTATTAAAATATAATGGTCCAAGCAATTCAGAACAGCATTATCGCAGGAAAATAGCACAGATAGGACTACGCGTCTCAGCGGTAAAATTAGGCTATGTTCACACAGTGCATCTTTTTTAACCACAAAGATGCAGTGTTTTTGGCCCGCAAAAAACGCAACCACGGCAAAAACGCATCAAAAAACACGTGTGTTTTTACGCGTTTTTATACATTTTTACCGCATTTTGCCCAATGTGTTTTTTTTAAGTCAAATCTATTGACTGGAGGGATCAAAAGCGCGGTAAAAACGCAAAAAGAATTGGCATCTTGGGTGCATCTTCAAAAACGCAGCCAAGATGCAGACAACAAAAGATGCCCAGTGTGCACAGCAAAATACAAATCTCATAGACCTTGCTGAGTGAAGGAAATGCATGCATTTAGGTGCCTCTTTGTGACCTCAAAAACGCACCAAAAATTCAGTAACAGTTGCAGTGTGTGAATATAGCCTTATGGAAATTAGGTTTTTAGTGCTTCGTTTTTTGTTTCTTGTTGGTATGTCATGTTATAAAAAAACCTGCCTTTTTTCCATACCTCCTTGTATTCAACTTCAAAAAACCCTTATTGATATACTTATGTACGGATTATACGCATTTTCGATGTGTTTCTGCAGCAGAAACACAAGTGCATTTTTTTTACCTATGTTTTTTTTCCTCATCTAATGCAAATCCATGGGAAAAATCTGCACAGAAAATTCAGCATAACAGCAGGAGAAATTGACATGCTGCGGATAAGAAACGCACCGCAGGTCAATTTGCTGAGTAAAAAGAAGCACAGTGGGCAGGAGATTTCTATGAGTCCCATCCACTTTGCTGGAATTGCAAGACAAAAAACACACCATCAAAAACTCCCCAAAAGGTCATTTTGGGAGCGCCGCCTCACAGTACCAATATTTCAGAAGTGTCAGGCACACACAGCTTTCTATCCCTGACTGAATTTGAGCACTGTAGTGTTTTTGGAAAATCTGAAGCAAGTCAATTCTTTCAGTGTTTTAGGCCTTGTGTCCACACTGCTTTTTTTTAATCAATAAAAAGCAAGGAAAATGCATCCCAGCAAAGTCGATGAAAATCCTGACTTGCTGTGCCCTCGTTGCTTCTTTTTCAGTTGCTTTTTTTGTTGCTGAAAAAAGAAGCAACATGTCAATTGTGTCTGTTTTTTTCCCCCAATCTCAATAGGTAAAAAGCATTGAAAAAAGCATGCATAAAAGCATAAAAAAGCTGCTTTTTTCCTGCCAAGACATGCTTTTTTTGTGCTAATAAAGCACTGTGAGGCACTGCGATTTTCACCCAAAAAAAGCAATAATACAAGTGTGAAAATGCTGCAAAAAATGCAACATTATATATGTGCTGTGTTTTGGATGAATAAAAAGAACTTCAAAAACATATACTATAGACAAATAGTACATGTAATCTGTCAAAAAAAAAAAAACCTACAAAAACGCCACGTGTGAACATAGTCTAAGGGGTACATTGCACGCTGCGACATCGCTACTGCGATATCGTCGGGGTCAAATTGGAAGCGATGCACATCCGGCGCCAGTAACGACGTCGCAACGTGTAAAGCCTATATGCGCCGATAAACGATCGCAAAAGCGTCATATATCGGTGATCTGTGTAGCGTCAGACATTTCCATAATGTCGCACCAATAGGAGATACGATGTTGTTCCTCGTTCCTGCGGCAGCACACATCGCTGTGTGTGAAGCTGCAGGAGCGAGGAACATCTCCTACCTGCATTCACCGGCTACGCGGAAGAAAGGAGGTCTGCGGGATGTTTACGTCCTGCTCATCTCCGCCCCTCCGCTTCTATTGGCCGCCTGCCGTGTGACGTCGCTGTGACGCCGCACGGCCCGCCCCCTTAGGAAGGAGGAGGGTCGCCGGCCAGAGTGACGTCGCAGGGCAGGTAAGTGCATGTGAAGCTGCCATAGCAATAATGTTCGCTACGGCAGCTATCACAAGATATCGCATGTGCGACGGGGGCGGGTACTATCGCGCTTGGCATCGCAAGCATCGGCTAGCGATGTCGCAACGTGCAAAGTACCCCTAAGACTATGTTCACAAAGGGCATTTTTGGAGCAAAATCTGATCTGTTGCCAGCAAAGAAGCTGTGTTTTTGTTGCATTTTTGCTTTATTTTGCTGCATTTTTATTTTCCTACAGTAGATGTTTAAATGAAATTCGTTTTGTTCACAAAATAAAGCGGCAAAAACGCAACTGTTTTTTTTTTTCATGCATTGCTTTCAAATGGTAGAAAAAAGTAGCAAAAGCGCTGAAAAAACGGACATGCTGTTTCTTTAAAAAATGCAAATTGCCATTTCAGTCAGGAAAATAAAAAGCAAGTGTGTGTCTGTGTATGATATTTCTTGAACCACGTCAGTTTTGCTGGTACTGTAAAAAGCAGCTTTTTATTAGCATGTAATTGCATAACACCAATGAAAAAAAATTCAAAACGAAAAAAAAATGCACAAAAAACACTTTTTGTGAACATAGTCTTAAGCGGGCTTTACACGCTACAATATATCTAACGATGTGTTGGCGGGGTCACGTCGTAAATGACGCACATCCGGAATCATTAGTGATATTGTAGTGTGTGAAACCTACGTGCGATTGAACGAATAAACGTTGATCGCATGCACGTCGTTCAAAACCCCAAAAATTGAACGTCGGGTTGTTCAATGTTCCTGAGGCAGCACACATCGCAGTGTGTGACACCCCGGGAACAATGAACAGATCTTACCTGAGTCCTGCGGCTCACGGCCGGTAATGCGGAAGGAAGGAGGTGGGCGGGATATTTACGTCCCGCTCATCTCCGCCCCTCCGCTTCTATTGGCCAGCTGCCGAGGGACGTCGCTGTGACGCCGAACGTCCCTCCCACTCCAGGAAGTGGATGTTCGCCGCCCACATCGAGGTCGTATAGTAGGTAAGTACGTGTGACGGCAATTAATCATTTGTGCGACACGGTCAACAAATTAAACGTGTTGCACATACGATGGGGGCGTGTCACATCGCATACGATGTCGGATTCTTAATTGTAAGGTGTAAAGCAGGCTTAAGGCTCCATCATTCAGCTGACCTGAAAAGGCAATGTTCAGTTTCTTATTTACAAGCATCATAATCATTGTAGTGGCTGTACCAAAAATGCCACCAGAATGTAAGGGCCAGGAAAACTACCGGTATGCACCTTGCTAAAACAAGACTCAAACCGCTCATAAGAAAGTTTCAGGGTTTGACAAGTGATGACCGAAACCAATTTTTATTTATTTTTTAGAAGATTTACATTAAAGCACCAAAATGACAAAAAAAAACAAAACAAAACTATATAGATATGGATATAATGGTAGCAGAATAAAAATAAAACCTAAGCAACAATGGGAGAAATGCCTTTTTTCCCCTCACTCTATCACAGTTTTTCACGTTCCTGGCAGGGATTAATTGGCAACTCATCAATTATTTACAAAAACTGTTTGCTTGACTGCTAAAGTATATTGTTCTCTAGAGGCAATTTGGAAAATATTCAATTAGGTTACTGTAAATAGCAGACTAAAAAGCATTTTAAGGCTATGTGTGCACAGTGCGTTTTTCGCGGCGTTTTTGCGCGTTTTTCGGGTGCGTTTTTGGCCTCAAAACTGCAGGACTTTGCTTCCCCAGCAAAGTCTATGAGTTTTCATTTTTGCTGTCTGCACACATCTGTTTTTTTTACCTGCGTTTTTGAGTTAAAAAAAAAAAAAAAATGGACATGTCAGTTCTTTCCTGCGTTTTTCAGCGTTTTCCCCCCATGCAATGCATTGTAAAAACGCAGCAAAACGCAGAGATCAAAAACGCAGCAAAACGCAGCCAAAAACGCACCAAATCGCGGCAAAACCGCATGCGTTTGATGCGTTTTTTCGACGCAGGTACGTTTTTGTGCATTTTTAGCGGCCAAAAACGCAGCGTCAAAAAGACGCAGTGTGCGAACCTAGCCTAAAGGGAAAACCAAGTGGACAACCGCTTCTTAAAGGGAATCTGTCAAGTGATTTTCTAGTAGAAAACTAATGGTATCCTGGAATAGAGCTTGGGCCGCCCTTTCAGGATCAGTAACTTTTAATGTTCTACCTTATCCTGTTATCTTGCTGTAAGCCCCAGAGAATGCAGTGTTGAGGGCAGGCTAGTTAAGCATATGTAAATCCAAACTGATTATGCATTGCTCCCCAAGCAGTGCATAATCAGTTTTGATTTACATATGATTCACTAGCCAATGTTCTTGGGGGCTTACAGCAAGATAACAGGATAAGGTGGACCAATAACAGTTAAGCCCCGGTCACATTTAACGACTTACCATTGATCCCGAAAGTGATGCAACCTGATAAGGATCACTGGTAAGTCACTGGTGAGATGTCACACAGTCAGACCTTACCAATGATGCAGTAATGATGAGCGACCTGTATAGGAGGTCATTGTTAGGTGTCAAACACAGTTATGCGTCCTGCCCAGCAGGACATCACCTTTGGAGAAAATGGTTGGAACCCTTTGGCAACGACTAGAGATCTCACAGCAGGGGCCTGATCGCTGGTAGATGTCACACATAACGAGATCGCTGGCGAGATAGTTACTGCGTCACAGTAAAAGTGACGCAGCAACGATCTCGTTATGTGTGACGGGACCTTTACTGATCCTGAAAGGGCTGGCTAAGCCATATTTCAGGATACAATTAGTTTTCTACAAGAAAATCACCTGACATTCCTTTTAAATACTATATTCACCCTTGTAAAATAAAAATAACACATACTGACTATGATGGCAGCATGACATCTTTCCGTAGCACTCGTCACATTGGGTGCAAGATTCACTTGTCAAAAATATCAGCGACCGCTATTCAGCTTATGTGTTGCAGTCAACCAAACTGCAAACTTTTCGGCTCAGATTTGACTTTGCCACCAGACAGACAGGCATCCGACCATAGTTCCTTCTGCACCCACTTACCCTGGTCTCTTATGGCTCACCTCTGCCTCCCCTCATCCACTGGTATTTACTATTCTAAGCTTGAATTCTGCTGAGTACCTATACTTATGCTTACCTGCCTCAGGATATATATGCCTTGAAAAAGGCTCAAAAGTGAGCCGAAACGTTGGCATTTTGGTTGACTCCCTTTGCAGAATATGAAAATAAAATATTCTTTGAAATACAAATCATACTGACATCAATGTGTGCCAGAAATATTAAACATTGATGACCTATCCTAAGGATAGGCCATCGATAGAAAAGTAGTGGACAACCTCTTTAACACTAGAACTACTGGACTCGTGACACCTATATAAAAATACATGGTGCAAAGTAGTCAAAATGACTACCTCAGTAGTTCTAGTGTTAAGGCCCACTCCACCAGGACCTCAATCAATTATTAATATACGGTCCCAAGTCCCCCATATCGCCTTACTTCCTTACTGCTTATCATAAGGAGGAGAAATTTAGATGCATAAAAAGCCCCTTTCTAGTGATCAGTGGGGAGCAAGCAGACATTCATTTGTCACTTATCCTGGGGAGGGGTTATAAATACTCCTAGTGGAAAGACCTTGATGTAACAACATTTTAATATCTAAGTATTTCTCATTGAAAGCCTAAGGGTATGTGCGCACGTTGCTTTTTACCTGCTTTTTACCTGCTTTTTTGCTGCTTTTTCTTCTGCGCTGTTTAATGCCAAAATGGATGTGTTCTTCTATTCAAGCAAAGTCTATGGGAATTTGGGTTTCTTGTTCACACTATGTTGTTCAAAATGCTGCCTTTTTGTGGCAGAACTTTGGTCAAAAACTCAGCTTTTCAAAGAAGCAACATGTCAATTGTTTTTGCCATTTGGGTTTTGCACTGCAAAGCTGAGTTTTTGACCAAAGTTCTGCCACAAAAAGGCAGCATTTTGAACAACATAGTGTGAACAAGAAACCCAAATTCCCATAGACTTTGCTTGAATAGAAGAACACATCCATTTTGGCATTAAACAGCGCAGAAGAAAAAGCAGCAAAAAAGCAGGTAAAAAGCAACGTGCGCACATACCCTTATAATAACTTAAAGGGTCTATTCCCTTTGTGTTTGAAGTGCACATTTGATATAAGAACATTAGTGCCTCTCTGGCACCGAACATCCCAGAGGGAGAGTTGCTTGACTGTTTTGGGGGGGGGGTTTTGTTGTACAGTGGAACCTTGGTTTACAAGAACAATCCGTTCTGGGAGTGTGCTTGTAAACCAAGTTACTCGTCTAGCAAAGCAAAATTTCCCATAGGAAATAATGCAAGCTCCGACAATTCGTTCCACAACTTGTTAAATGTCCCATCCTGGTCCCCTATTGTGCCATTCCACACATGCACACACACATATATTATGCTCACCTTACCTTCCGTTCCGTTCCATCGCCGGCCTTCCGGCTCTTGTAGTTCGCCGGTACAGGATGTGTATCGGGTAACCATTGTGATGATGGAAGAACTTCCGCTGCCAGAGCGCTGACATCAAAAGGCAGGAGCCGCTTACTTCTGATTGGCCAGCGCGCTGCCTTTGAGTAGGGTCTGACAGTGGAAATTCCTCCATCGTCGCAATGGTTACCTGATCCACATCCTGTACCGGCGAACTTCAAGAACCGGGAGGCCAGCGATGGAACAGAAGGTAAGGTGAGCATAATATTGTGTGTGTGCGTGCGTGCGTGCGTGCGTGCTTGTGTGTGTTTGTGCAGACTGCAAGAGTGGGTCAGAGCGCGCTTAAAGTACGAAACCGGAAGTGTGTGCGGTGAGTATTTGCTCGTACAGCAAAGCTTGCTCGTAAACTGAGTTACAAATTTACAGCAAGCTTTGCTCGTATAGCGAAATACTCGCAAACCAGGTTACTCGTAAACCGAGGTTCCACTGTATTTGAAAGTGCAGCCTACTAGGTATATGTGTATTTCCAATGGAGGAGCATTTCCCAAAGTATATGCAATGACAAACTGATGCACTAAATGCAATGTGACTATAGCCTAATATACACACTCTGACAATTTACAATCTTAGCTAAACTCTAAGGGATTTCAGTTTTATCCTGTTTATGCATGCGTAATAAAAGATGCCCTATCGGTGCATAGAGATGTAGAGGAAACTATATCCCACTCAGAGACCCCTCGGTTATTAAATAAAGAGCCATTACAAAAAAATTGGGATAATCATGTCATAAATTTCAATTTCTATTGCTTCATTACAATACTACAGGGATAATTTAGCACAGTATCCACTTTCCCTTTTATTAACAGCTAATCACAGGAGTCTCAGCACAATCAACTTAAAAAAATGGGTTAAAAATGGGTTAAAAAAACAAAAAAAATCAGATGGCCCATTAAAGGAAGTCTGTCACAATGTTTTTGCTCCCCCATCTGAGATCAGCATGATGTAGAGGCAGAGACCCCAATTCCAACGATGTGTCACTTACAAGACTGCTTGACTTCATTATTATATAATCACTGTTTTATCAGCGCAGTAGATGGTCCTGCTGGATAGGTTAATTCTTACGGAGCAAACTTTTCCCCACATTTCACTAATTTAATATTAGTTCAAATGCTATTTTTTAAAAATTATTGCATTAGGAACACCATAAAATAAAAATATTAATAATTATATAATAAATCATGGGAGAAGCAGTGTACTTAAGTGTGTTGAAGGACACTTTTTTTGGTGCACATCATATGGTAGTAAAATGTTCTTTCAGGTAAAATCTTATCGAACTCGAAAGGTGGCAAAAAAAAAAAAAAGCATCCTCTGAACCCTGTCAAATTTGTAATTAGTATTTCTATTGGGTATGACAGAAAATCATTCATTTTCCTTTCACACCAATATAGAATATATAGTTTACCGTCACCTAAAAGATCGTGCCCTCTCCATGTTCTCGCCTGAATTATTAGATACTTTAACTAAATGCTAAAAGCTGATAATGGCCAAGAACATTATAGTGTACAACCCAGTTTACAACCGTGAGTCATTACAAAGCACCTAATAAATTCTCATATATTAGCTGATAAATTGTTTCACTAATCAGAAAAATGTATTTATAAGTGAGATCTAATATAAATTGGAGCCGGAGAGAAGCAGGTCATTGCCAACATCAGCTAACTATTAATCTCATAATAAATGAGTACAAAGGAGGAGAGGATATCCGCGAAGGCTACACCAAAAAAGAAAAGAAACAAGGACACAGAAAACACTGCCTCATAGGAAGAGGAAACCTAAAAAGTAGATTTGTAATTATGTGGACAGTGGCTAGGAAAGAAAAGCACAATAAAATCTCTGGCTATTCTGCGGAACAGGAAAAAATATACAAGGCAGAAAATGCTGTGCCCAATCTAAACAAGTAACAGCCAGTGTTTTATGGCTTTCTTAGACTCTTTCCAGATGGGTTACTGAAGGAGACAAATGAAGAAGAAAAAAAACACATGACTGGAGCAAGCTGTAAGATATGTGAAAGGAACGCGTCTACATTCAGGGCGATGAACCGCACGTGTAATCTGCAGACGGGGCCTGGAGTCCTGGATCCTGGAATGAAGGTGGGGAGTTTATATTTAAAAAAAAATTGACTTAGGCTGGATTTTGTTTAAAGGTGTTTTCTAGCTATTAAAAATGCCAAGCAGTGTAAAAACTAAAAATTCTAAACCAATCAAAATATAGACATTAACAATACATTTGTCATCCATAGGGATAACATATCCCATGACAGTGACAATCCATCCCGGATTCCTGCATTATGTTCTGTCTATGGGTGACATGTCCATACATCAGTGCTTGAAGATAAATTTCCACCTATGGTTAATGTGATCATCCACTAATACTAGACATGCAGCATTCCTGGATGTGGGGTCTTGCCCTCATCAGAGACAGTCTACATCAAAAACAGATTATATTGATTGATTTTTTGTGGCTACAGAAATGGATAAATAAGTAGAGAGGGATATTTTTAGAATGTGGTGCTATAGGCAGCTAATCACTGAGGAAAAGACTCCTGCATAAAGAAAGCCTGTCTGTGCTTCAAAGCACACCTCAAGCCTGGCCTTCCCATGTCACTGCTTGCCTTGCTAGGGTGGCAAACAAGTCAATCATTCCACCGCACTGCCATCATCATGCTTTGTGTATTACTGTGACTGTAAGAAGATGGGAAGAAAATTAATGCTGCTTGGAACGACTGCCCATACCCTGTACTTCATGGATGTTTCCAGAGTAGAGCGAGTACCTAACTATTGGTACTCAATATACTCATAACAAGTACTGTCTAATATGCATGTGTGCAATGCAAGTCACTGGGGAAAACCTTGCAAAGTAACCGGATTGCTGTACTAGTCGTGCGAGTAGTGAATAGTGCGGAATTTGGGTTACTCTTTACTTTGCGAGTATTGAAATTGCATTACACAGGCTATTCGGAACGAATATGCGAGTATTAGACAGTACTCGTTATGAGTATAGCGAGTACGAATAGTTAGGCACTTGTTCAATGCTAGAAGTTTCCCACTGGAACCATGGGACAAAGTATTCAGGAAGCTCAGCGCTTTATAAACTCTTTTAAAGGATTCTTTTTGACTTTGGCTTCTCATCTGTCCAAGACTTTCACAGGTAGCTAAAAGGGAATGCACATTTTGATTATTATGAACAGTCTGGATGTTGATGAAGATTGATACTCCGCTACTTCCTCCTCTCTGCCGATGGTGTCTAATCATAAATGAAACTACGAGCTAGTGATAACTATCACTGTCACTTACTCCTCATCACATGTCTGATTCTTTGTTTTTTCTTTGTTTTTTTTTTAATTTGTTTTATTGAAAAAACTGTTACACAACAACATTACATGTATTCCTAAAGACTTGCTCAGAAGTAGAAAATTTAAGTACAGCAATATGCGTTATTCTACAAAAAGGTAGAATTGCCTAGGTATACATATCATTGCACAGGCAAGTCACTTACAACCCAATTTGTGTTAAAGAAGAATAGAAACAATATACATGTTACTCTTCTAACATCAAACCTGAAGTATAAGCTCTGAATTTAGGCTGTTCAGATCCAACAATAACAATCAAATTTTTTGCTGCCCACTGTAAAGCGGGCTTTACACGCTTGCGATATTGGTAATGAATTATCGTCGCGGTCACAGTGTTTGTGACGCACATCCAGCGTCATTTACGATATTGCAGTGTGTGGCACTTATGAGCGACCTTAAACGATCACAAAAGCGTTCAAAATAGTTTTCCGCGGAGAGGTCGTTCTGAAACCAAAAATAGTTTTCAGCTTATTAGCGATGTTGTTCCTCGTTCCTGCGGCACCACACATCGCTGTGTGTGACACCGCAGGAGCGACGAACATCTCCTTACCTGCCTCCACCGGCAATGCGGAAGAAAGGAGGTAGGCGGGATTTTATGTCCCGCTCATCTCCGCCCCTCCGCTTCTATTGGGCGCCTACCGCATGACGTTGCACGAACCGCCCTCTTAGAAAGGAGGCGGTTCGCCGGCCAGAGCGACGTCGCAGGGCAGGTAAGTTTGTGTAAGCGAGGTTGTGCGCCACGGGCAGCGATTTGCCCGTGTCGCACATCCGACGGGGTGGGTACGATCGCTTGAGATCTCGCTAGCGAGATCGCAGCGTGTAAAGCCCGCTTAAGAGTCCTACCAATATCTCCAAACTTTATGTAACCATTAACTGGTGGCATAAATAATACCTCAATTGGGAAAGACTGTATTCGCCGATGAGTTCCATATGTCCCATACCTTATCAAACTTCTTATAACATCCATTATTATAATGCACTCTTTTCTCATATGTGATTATTGTGTTTATGGGATCAACCCTGGCTCTCGATGTTGGGGAAAAATTACCCATCCACCGTGTAGCTATCAATTTCCTTGCAAAAAATACATTTTATCTGAGAAACATTCTGGTATGACGACTCCATATTTCTTCCGCTAGTGGTCAAAATAAACATATTTTATGATCTATTGGAGTGGGAATGGATATCAGGGCGAACAGGAAGGTGACTATACTATGGCAGAAGGAGAGAATAATTGGACAAGCCCAAACCATGAGGCAAAATACTGAGTTGAAGGTGTGGCACCGCAGACTTTCCTAAGAGGGTAACCTGTCCATTATTTGTAATCTTGATGGGGTTAGGCAGGCCGGGTTAATAATGTATAATGGAGTCATTTGATTGTTCACTGAACAGGAGACAAAAGGGAGAATTCCAAGATCTCCTCCCAATCCTCCTGACTAAATAGTGGGCATTAGCAGCTCCCACCTGTCTTTCAGCCTCAGTGAAGTGAAACAAATACCTATTGATAACATCAAGAAGAAGAAAATCCAGCACTAGTGTCCAAAAATTGTGTAAAATCTTGCTTTTTTATTTAATTCATAATAAAATGGAAATGTATCATATCCATAGAGTATAAAAAATCCCCATACAGATGAGATGAGATGTCAGGGGGGTACGCGTTTCGAGCTACATGCTCTTAATCTCAATCCACCTGGATTGGAGTGGATTGAGATTAAGAGCATGTAGCTCGAAACGCGTACCCCCCTGACATCTCATCTCATCTGTATGGGGATTTTTTATACTCTATGGATATGATACATTTCCATTTTATTATGAATTAAATAAAAAAGCAAGATTTTACACAATTTTTGGACACGAGTGCTGGATTTTTTTCTTCTTGGAGTTTCACAGCCGGGCCGGCTTCACCGTGCACCTGTCTTCTATGGGAGTCTCCATGATGTCTGGGTGAGCTGATTCTATTCCTCTATTGATAACATGTATGCATACAGGCCTGATATGAGACCTTGTGGGCCTTGCGACTTAAAGAGGACCAACCAGAAGGATTTTTCTACATCACGTAAAGGCATTGCCATACAGGCACTAAGATGCTGAATGCAGGCATACCAGTTATAGAAAGATCCGATGCAATGAAAAACGCTTCTCATAGTCGGCAATGTAGTGTGTTCAATAAAATGCCGCCGGAGATCACGGTACGCGCATTTGCGGACTCCAGAGAAATTTTAATGAAGACCTGAGTACTGTGGCAATGCACACACGTCACCAACCACAGCAATGGCGGCACGGCATTCAAATACAGAAAAGAGGTCATACCAGAGGATGCCGGTGGAGAAGGAATAAACGCGAGGACCCGACCCACAAAGGACAACCTATGTTGCACACATCAAAGTGCAGTGAATTTCTGCAACTTTGAATAAAGATATTTAATCAACCAAGCATAACAAGTATGCCTGGATTCAGGTAGTTAGTGCCAGTATGGCACAGCCTTTATCTGACATAGAAAAATCCTGCTGGCTAGTTCTCTTTAAGAATACCTATCAATGGGAAGGTAGAGATGGTACCTTTGCATTTTGTAAATCCAGCTGTGATTGAAGAACATATCTTAATTAAAGAGATCTAAAAAATTGGGATTTCAGCACATTATACTTATTTCTCAATTACTGATAAACAGTATTTTCTGGTCATAAAGGACACCAAAGTAAAATGATGTTTTGAGTGTTAAAAAATTAAGAAGATGGGTGAGATACCAAGGATGAAAAATAAGGCTGTGCGGGCACTGAGCGTTTTTGCACATTTTTCGGGTGCGTTTTTGGGATCCAAACTGCATGACTTTGCTTCCCCAGCAAAGTCTATGACTTTTCATGCATTGGAAAAACGCAGCAAAATGCAGTGATCAAAAACGCGTTTTTAGCCACTGCGTTTTTGTGCGTTTTTTGCGACCAAAAACGCAGCGTGTTTGAGAAGTGCAAAAACATCATAGTGTGCACATAGCCTAAGGGTACTATAGTTGAGGCATATCCGCTAAAATAGAATTGAAATTTGACACTTGTCTCATCTGTCTCCAGACTAATTGCGCCAACCTGAGCATAGGTAACATTTTGAGAATGTCAGGTTTATCAGGCTCCAAAAATCCTAGTAGACGGCTAATGTTTGCCGCTTCCACCAAGTAACTCTCCGTATTTGGCAACTGAGAACCTGGCATCCAACTAAGTGACTTTACTGGCCTTGTGTAAATTTGGCGTGCCCTCTGAATAACTCAACACATAGCCTTGTACTGGCCAGCTACTGTATGTAATAAAGAAAAACACCTGGCAAAGCTGTACCCCCAAACTTTTTGGGTCGTTAAAGGGTAGATAATTTAGGTTTTGGCCAAGAACTACCCCATACAAATAAGGATATTAGCGAGCCACGTTTTGTGAAGAAGGATTTAAGGATAGGCATTACACTGTGCTGCAAAGTATAACTGAATTTTGGCAATAATATCTGAATTCGATTTATGCGTCCCGACACTGACAAAGGTAGTTTTACCCCAGAGATTAAACTTCACTTTGGCATAATCTAATAGAGGCAGAATGTTAGAAGAGACATCCCTTTTACGTTCTTGATGTTGGACCTTAAATATTTAAAATGTGTAACCACTGGTAAAAGTGACAAAGAATCTAAATGGGTAGAAGTGTCGCATAAAAGGGGCATTAACGTAAATTAGTTCCAGTTTAAAGAAAGGCCAAAAAATCTGCCAAATTTATCTATAGTAGAGACAACATGAGGTAAAGTATCCCTGACCTGTTCCATAAAAATGATCATGTCCTCAGCATGTAACCCAATAGTATCCATCCGATCAGCTATAGAAATACCTTTAATTAGTGGCTTGGAGCGTATTCTAATAGCTAATGCTTCAATAGCCAGAGCAAATAAAGCAGGGGAGAGGGGATAGCCCTGACGAGTACCTCATTCAAGAGAGAAGGATGCGGATGGAAGGCCATTCACTAATACCTTAAAGGAAACCAAATCAACAGGATTTTCGTATATAAGCTAAAGCCAGTGCTATATATCAGGCTGATTCTATACATACCTGTAGTGGTCAGCTCGGATGTTTAGGTTTTGAAATCCAAGAAAGTAAAGTTTATAAAATTAGCTGCTTAATGAGTGACAGCAGCTGAGGATCGGATAATATATTCATAGTTATCCCCTCCCCCTGTATAATACTTAAACTAATTCTAACAAACTATTTCACTGTCTCTTGCAGGACCTGTGTGAGATTATAACCATGTGACCAGCAGGGGCGGAGCCTCCGCAAACAAAGCTGGATACCAGGTCACATGGGTATGACCTCACACAGGTCCTGCGAGTGACAAAGTGAATAGTTTGTATAATACTTATGCTAATTTTAACAGGGGGAGGGGATAACTATGAATGTATTATCTGCTCCAGTGCAACTGTCACTTAAGAAGCTGCCGATTTTATTAACTGCACTTTCTTCGATTTGAAAACCTAAACATCCGAGCTGACCAATAATAATATGTATAGAATCAGCCGGATAGTCCCAGTATAGCACTGGCTTTATCTTATATACAAAAATCCTGGTGATTGCTTCCCTTTAACTTCAGGGACCACATATGTATCTATTTACAGAGTCTTGCGCCAAATCCAATTTTTTTTTTTTTTTTTTTAAAACATGCTGTCAGAAATGTCTATTCTACAAAGCATTGGGCTACAGATTGTACCCTTGTGATATGGAAGTGCTCTTGCCTGGCATAAATTCCATTTGGCTGGAATGCATTTAATCTAGAATCACTTTACCGAGTCTCATAGCTAGAATTTAAGTGAAGATTTTATAATTAGCGTTTACTAATGAAATGGGCCAGTAGACACTTACAAAAAAACCTCTAGAAGGTGGAGAATTAAAATCTTTTGATATACAACATACAATTCCAATGGGAGCCCTTGCTGGCCCGATGCTTTACTAGGGGCCATGTCACTCAGGACCATGGTATTTTCTCTAGAATGATATCCGCGTCTAAAAAGGTTTGCTGACTCACTTAGAGAAGTGAACTGTAAATATGCTAAGTACGAAGGGCAATCATTTATATTAACAGGGCACTTAGGTCTTCCAGAAAAATGCTCGAGTTCCCCATTGACATCCATTATACTCAGTACATGAGTCGAGCCTGTCCGAGTGTCTAACTGCTTGCTCTGATTCTTCAACCACCTAGCTGAGTCTATGGGGAGATGTATCTCCACAAGGCCTAATATATGTGGTTGGTACTTGACTGTTTCATGATGGCTATTTGAAGTTTTATTAGAATGATGGATTGGTGGAGCGTTTAATTCATAGTGTAGGGATCTTGCTTGTATGGTGTTTTATGCTATTGTACATCAAGGTGCGCTATGATGTTAACCGTACAGTACAGCCTGAGACATTTCAAGAATGTCAATTAATTGGTTTTGAAGAGTGAAATAAAGCCCTTTTTCAATCTCTCCACAGCACTGCTGTCTACAGATAGGTAGGCATCTTTGGTTTGGATCAGGGCTCTATAACAACAAGATGGACATTTTCGGTAAGATGCCGTACACTATGTGGACCTCTGCAAAGAGAATCATCTCCATCTATGAATTGGAAGAAACAAATGTTTCATAGGAACAGGTTTCAATCCCTTATTCCTTGCACTACTGTATATTACCGTCAAAAATTCCAATAGACGTGGACTCCCGCGCTGTCGTAAGAAGATGGTCAGCAGTAATGGTTAACCGTGATTTTATTACATGTTTCAGAGATCACATCTCCATTCTCAGATAAATCACACATGTACAACTGATGTACATATAAGAGCTTTTTCCCAATCATTAAGTCAGGTAAACATGGTAGCGATCAACCAACAAACAAGAAAATCCTATTGTTTGTAAGCTGTTTGCATAGCTTAAGCAAGCCTAAATCATTTTTTTCAGCAGCCTACTGACATTTCTTAAAAGGGAATGTGCCGACAACCATAATTAGACTATACGTCAACCAAATGATAGTATTAAGAGAATAATATGGCCTTAAAGAGTTAATCCCGACATGGCACACAGGACAGGTAACACGTTGCCGATTGCTGGAGGCCCACTCTGATCCCAAGGATGGGGCTTGAAATGCCCAGTTGGAATGGAATCCTAGCAGAGAATGGCGATTCATTCCAATAGGAATTTCATAGCCATTTTCTCAGGATACATTGAGATCTCAATGTTGATAGCCCAGTGACCAGCACGTTCTCCTGTGGATAGTTAACAGTTTACAGTCTTATATTATATAACACACTTACAACCTTTTCACTCGTGTCTTGTTCCTCTGAAGGTTTTTGAATAATTTGATGGAATTTGCGGCTGGGGGCCCCTGTGAAACGGATCCTGTTGCCTCCTTATAATCCAGCTATAATGCTATGTATCATCAGAACAAGGCTGCATTTGTTGTAGCTTTACCTCATCATTAAGTGGCTCATTGATCTCATAACCAACTAATATGAACAGACGGAGTTAAAGGAATCAGTTGCTTAAAGTACAATTGAGCTTAATAATACACAGACTTCACATTGAATTAGTGTCAAAATCTAGCTCTTCATAGTTTCCAGTTTTAAATTCTAAATGACATTTTTCTTTTAAGATACATTAAATACTTCCCGCCCATTTCCAAGTACCCGATTACTCCAATGTTATCATGATGTCATATCGCTTACCTTACAGACGGTTTCAACATCCCATGGCAAAATAGTTCTTAAGTCGATCACTTCACAGGACAAGCCAAGTTTTTCTTGGGCCATAGATGCAACTTCACGAAGAACATGAACCTAAAGAGAATTTTCAGCTACAAGTCAGCAAAAACAAGTAATCTCATAAAAATGAAAGGTTAACAAGTGCCAAAATCATACCGGAGGTAAATTAAATCCAGAGAAGCGGAAGGTAACAACCATCCAATTTTGTTCATTACAGCGGCACACATATCACAGTTTGACATTTTCATATCCAGTGAAGTATTTAATCATGTTGAGGACTGTTTTATATAAACATCTGTAAAAATAAGCATCAAAGTAATACTGGAAGTAGAGGTGTTTTTATTTTATTTTTACAGGATCTAAATTTAATCTTTTATGGTAGTTTAAATACGGTGTGTATATATCATGATTAAGGATGTCTGTCATCTGAAACACTTAGAAGAATAACAACTAGAGATATGGCATCAGTTGTTCATATCAATTTTAAGGGGTACTTTACACGTTGCGACATCGCTAGCATTGGCTAGCGATGTCAAGCGCGATAGTACCTGCCCCTGTCCTACATGCGATCTCTGGTGATCGCTGCCGTAGCAAACGTTATCGCTACGGCAGCTTCATACGCACATACCTTGTCGGCGACGTCGCGGTGACCGCCGAACAATCCCTCCTTCAAGGGGGAGGTGCATTCGGCGTCACCGCAACGTCACTAAGCGGCCGGCCAATAAAAGCGGAGGGGCGGAGATGAGCGGGACATAACATCCCGCCCACCTTCTTCCTTCCGAATTGCCGGTAAGACTAAAGAAGCTAGAGATTTGGAAAGCTTGATTTTGTGGACTCTACTGGGGTGCTGAGGCACCACTAGTACCATTCACTCTGGAGGTCCACTGTTCCGCTACATACACATTACATTATGCTCATTCACAAATTTACCTTTGCTTCTATAAAATAATAAACTGGGCAGTTTGTGAATGATTGATTACATACAGCCTTTATCTGTACATAGTGAATTAAGTGTATTGTGCGAAATACTGCACATATTGTGAAGAGAAGGGCCCACCGGGTAATTTACCTGTTCCCCAGTGGGCCAGTCTGAGACTGGTAATTTGGACTTCATAAACTCTGCAGAGAATATTCGACTCTGAGTCAAAAGCAGAGATACACTTTTAAGGATAGTTCCTATTCTAGAAGTCTCAATGCCGTCATTTGAGTGGGATCTGTGTCATAATAGATCTTCTAAAAAGAAGTTGTCCTCCTGTGAGCTCCCATTCAGCTCCTCTGAAACACTACTGCGGTAGGAAAACTAGAGCTCCACTTTGCTATATAACCAATGCAAAATCCGTCTTGGAAATATATCTTCATTACTATTTTGCTATTTTTTTCCCAGTTCATGTTTACTCTGTGCAACATAAAATACAAATTTGTTGCTACCAAGAAAACATTATCAAGAAGGGAAGCTCCTGGTAACCGCTCAATCAGTGCAGAACAGTTCAATAATAGTACAAATAGTCAGAGATGTGCCTCATTCTGACATACGTGTTTTATGTTTTTCACTGATAGAACATGTACCCATTTCAGTCTTTGGGGCTATTCACATTTGTGTTTTGTAGGCATACTGTGTGTCTAAATTTATATATTTATCTTTTTTTTTTTTTTTTTGCTTTAAAGAGAACCACTGATGAAATACTGTTAAAAAACAAAAAAAAAATAAACCAAACTGATAAAGATCTGCTCCACAACATTAATGAAAATCAGACCAATTTTTGCATACAAGAAAAAACGAATTCTTAACTATAAAAACATTGTAATATATTTCTTGTTGTAAAACGATATATCTTGTCTTTATCCAAGTCTCATATCTTCTGACAAAAAAAAACAGCTAAAAACCTATTTTGGTCAAAACAAAAAAAGAACTGATAGTATACAGCTGTATTTTAAGGTTTATGTAGATGGGAGGGTGAGAAAATTAAGAAGCAGAGTGACAAGCAGTGAGATAAGTAATTATCGCTACCTAGAGCAGGATTCACAGCAACAGTGCTCTGTGCTTCTGAACATGTGCTACATAGAGGCAGGAATCCCTCAGATCTCTGTGTACTGTGCATGGGAGACATCATGGCAACTAGTCTCCACCCACTAGATACAACTGAAAATGAGTGATAAAATATGAAGGGGAAAACTGTTGAAAAATGCAGGATACAAGTCAGTGGTAATCACCTCCAGTGGAGGACGGGTGTAATCAATTTATTCTTTTAAATGGAAGAGAATCTGCAGTACCCACCAGTAGATCGAGCTGCAGTGTTCTGCTTCATAAATTGTTCACACCTGGCCTTCACCAGAGGTGATAGCAGCTGATGGGTGGTGGTGCCGAGGGGCAGACCTACCACGAATGTTATAATTAACTTTTACAAATTCCTCAACATACTAATACTGGACAACCTTTTAATGATACAGTGAATCACAGAAGAACATATGCCATACTATTGTCCTGACTCCTAGATATAACGCACCTTCCAATAATAGCTCTATATGACCAACAAGAAATGTTTAACCTCAAAATCATGTCCAATGTGGTACAGTATCTATAAAACAATGTTAAGGGCTTATTCCCACCTGTAACATTCAGGGACTATATCAATATATCCCATGATTGTGGAATAAAACTGGTGCCCCCGCAGATGTTGCCAGAAATAGAGAGGTGGCCGCGATTGTGTGCGCTCTCTCTATTCATTTCTATGGCACTTATGATAAAATTGCCAAGTGAGTGTGGTATACTAACCTGAGTACCCCAAGATAATAAAGTAACGTCGCTTCCTTCCTGAACCACCTCGGCCTGAGACAAAGGGATGTAGTACGGTTCCACAGGAACTTGCTCAACTAAAAAAAAAAAAAAAAAAAAAACAAAAACAGAATTAAACCATATTACCATTTTCAGATCTAGTTACTTTCTGATATACTAACATTGTCTCTCCAGTAAAGGAGATAAACTCTAGTGCAGCGCCACCTACTGGAAGTAGCGATCCTAAAAGTCAAATGTGGATTTTTAACAATCTTTTGCATATGACTTAGGATATATATGCCAGATCAGAATCCCAATTTGCAGACGCGGTGTTTCGGGGTGCTTGCCCCTCGTCAGTGCAAAGTATGGGGTGTCTGATCTGGCTCATGAGAAGCTTTGTGGGGACCATGGGGGAACACTATACTCCTTAAGGAGACTTTGCAAGCCAGTCTGGCTGCCAGTAAGGGGACTTATAGCTGCCATGCCCCTCTGGGAAATATTCCAATTGTCTCTCCAGGAAAGGAGACAAACTCTAGTGCAGCGCCACCTATTGGAAGTAGCGATCCTAAATATATATTATGATATATTAACATAATTTAATGTCGTCTATAATCCTATCTGGCCGGATTCAAGCTCCCTCACTGAAAAACATGACTATCCTTACAAATGCAAACAATAAGTATTATGCTTCATTTGCGTTCAACAGGATAGATGTGTAGGATAGATAAAATACACAGAGACAGCATTCCGATACCTCACATCATCGAGCATCTACTTGGCCTCTTCAGACCAGATGCCTTCCACCCTTTCCATAAGTGTCATTGTCAGAGGGTTCACTTTGCAAATCATTCACATTTAATTAGAGCCAGCTTAACAACTGAAACTCGTAAAAAAGTCCAGCCATTGAAAAGTGGCAGCCGGAGTGTCCCCATCTGACTTTGCATACAGACCGGGGCATGACTTAATCAATATACACCACAGTACAACAACTCATCTACACATTTTACGACAAATCATTAAAATATTTCCTACTATATAAAATCGAAAAAAAAAACTAACAGCAGTACAATGTAGTTCAGACATTTTTAAATCTCACTGAGAAGTACATTTATGGAGGACCTTTCAATGCTTTCTTGTTTAGACAGAAAATGTTTAAAATATTTAGGACCCACTTCATCATGACTTTGCACCAGTTTTTTGTCTAGTTTTATGTGGAGTTTTTGCCTTTTTTCTGTTTCCACACAATTTGTTATTCTCTTTGCGCCTTTTTTTGAATTCTATATTCTATGTTTTTGCCAGTTGTTAATGTTTTTTCTTCTTTCCGCTTTCTGGATTAGTGATTCCAGATGTTGTCATCAGATTGTGACTTTTTAACAATTTACAAAACTAGGTACACTCCACTCCAGTAGCCCCTTGGAGTGATTTTATGCACATCAAGCAAAAGTCCATTTTGGTTTTTTTTGTGACTTTGTTCAAATACTTGAAAAAATGGTTAAAATCTAAAAAAAGCCAATTTTTTTGTTTTACTTTGCACAATATTCATGAACCACATGAGCCAAATTTATCGAAACTAAGCAATAAAAACAAATCAACGAATATGATAAGACAAAAATATAAAAGAATAGGAACTTTAAAAAATTCAAATGATGAATCAAGTCCTTAGATTGTAGTTCACAGACAGAAAGACAGCAGCTCAGCATGGCAAGGGAATATTTTTTACAGTATATTACTGTTGAGGAGGTGCACTTAAAATACTGCCATTATTGACTACAATGACCTCTCGTTATGGCCTCAGAGCCAAAAAAACCCCATGAACTATAAACCAGTGTATGTTCCGTCCTCACAGCCACAGACTAGTAGGTAGACTGCAAAGTAGCAAGGTATAGTAAATGCCTATTACTATGTATGCTGTGTTTTCTTAGGTCCGCGGACACTAATGTACGTTGCACATTTGTACTCCTCTCTGTGGCCCCTTTTCTTAAGTTTTTAGATGGCAAAAATCCAACATTAATTTGTAAAAGAAATCAAAGCAAAAATTGGAGACAGACCCCTGGATTTGGGCAGCTTTAAATGACATAGATCCACACATACAGATTAGTGTAATTGAACAGGCAATAATTTACATGTGACATATTACCATCTTTTCAATATGTAATCTGATGAAATAAGTGATCTGTCTCGTTCTTGCAACACGAGCTAGGAAAAATGTGCAATGCTTCAGCAACGACACAGATTTTCCATTGAAGTCAACGAGAGTTGGATCTTAAGCGAATATCCCTATGATACCAAAATCTGTACGTAATAATAATTTTGTGTGAATGAACCCTTATGTTTCAAAGTGGATCCAACGCATTGTTTGGGCACTTACAAATAGATAATAAAATACTTTAAAAAAAAAATACTATATTTTTAATTTTTGTGAAAAGTGATGAGCGAGCACTACCATAGTCGAGTGCTCGTAACGAGCAGATGTATACTCCGGACTTGTGTACAGAGTATAATGGAAGTTAATAGGGGAAATCTGGAAAAATGCTCGAGTTCCCCATTGACTTCCATTATATTCGGGTGCTCGAGTCATCTCCATCTGAGCATCAGACTGCTCACTACGAGTACCGAGCACCCGAGCAAGATAGTGCTCGCTTATCATCACTGCTAGTTACGAGTACCAAGCATGGTAGTGTTCGCTCATCACTAGTTACTAGTACAGAGCACCCAAGCACTGTAGTACTCGCTCATCAATACTAGTCACAAGTACCAAGCACTAGAGTATGGTAGTGCTCAATCACCACAACTAGTTACGAGTACAGAGCATGTTAGTGCTCGTTCATCACTATTAGTTACGACTTGAGTACAGAGCATCCGAGCATGGTAGTGTTTGCTCATCACTACTAGTTACATGTACTGAGCATGGCAGTGCTTGCTCATCAGTACTAGTTACAAATACAGAGTACCCGAGCATGGTATTGCTCACTCATCACTATTAGTTACGACTTGAGTACCGAGCATCTGAGCATGGCAGTGTTCACTCAATCACTACTATTTACAAGTACTGAGCACCTGATCATAGCAGTGCTTGTTCATCAGTACTAGTTATGAGTACCGAGCATGGTAATGCTCACACATCACTACTCGTTATGAGTGCAGAGCACCCGAGCATGGTAGTGTTCACAAATCACTACTCGTTAGAAGTGCAGAGCACCCGAGCATGGTAGTGTTCACAAATCACTACTCGTTAGAAGTGCAGAGCACCTGAGCATGGTAGTGCTCGCTCATCACTAGTTGTGAACTATAGCAAAAAAAAAACAGACTGGTAGTTTTTGCAGTAATAATCTCGCTCTGAATGTCTGTCTATTTAGTATAAAGATATAATGCCACACAATCTAAACTACCTGTACTCTAGTAAACTAGAATTATATTTTTAAAAAAAAAAAAATAGGCTAACAAAATCCATGTTTTATTTATATCCACGTAAGCTCTGGAAAACTGAATACGTTATCATATTAGCAAACACTCTTGCCGCTTCCTTTTCACCATAGCAACCATTGATGCACGTTCTATTCATTCCACCATCACTTTCTGCATGTCATACGTGGTACAATAAACTACATAGAAAAGGTCAAAAGACATCATCGAAGAGTCTCCATTACTCGCCTGAGCTGGAGAATGTCAAGGTGACTCATCTTTCCGCCTGATTCTTTATCATTATGTCCTTATTGGCAGAAATGAGAATGCAAACCAGCTCATAACCTATCTGCAGGGTATCAGGACGGCATGAATAATGCAGCCAAGTGATGAAAGCTTGATATACGTACTATGGATTCAAAGTTTCCTACAAAGTTTGGATTTTCACTCAGTACCAACTTTACAAATGGTCCTGGCAAATTGTAGATTTGGAGGATATGGATGAATGCGACATATGGCATTAATTAGCAGGCAGAACATTCATCAGGGACTGCAGGGTGTATAGCTCAAGTATTCAAGAATATGCACAAACTGTATCCCACTCAAGAAGCAGGAGGTTAACACAACAATGAAACCTCTGCCGTCTAAGTTACCCCTTTATGTAATTTGCCAAAATCAAGAAATGACAAATGCACTTAAAAAGGTGCACCCGCATGGCAGCCGGGTAAGAGCGTCACATCAGGTGGCACCGCGTCCTGACTGCAGGGAGGCAATGCTTAAGATCTGAGCTTCACCAGTAAGCAATCCCTAAAAGAGCGCTCAGGTTTCACACCATATGTACTAAAGCGCGGAAGGCATTATGGTTAGACTTGGGAATGAGGCCATTGAGAATAACCCCTCTGTGCATGTACCAACGGCATAATCATGGAGACAAAATTCAGTCAGGACTGCCAAAAATGTGTAAAGACTACAACTGAGCTGAAGGAGGTAAGAGAAAAAACAAAATAGCAACTATTCTGTGGGACATGATAGTATGTTCACAGTAGTTGCAATGTAAGAACATACAATATACTATATTGTAAAATAAATAAATAAATATTATATATATATATATATATATATATATATATATATATATATATACACACACACACACACACACATATATATACGTATACACACACTTGTATATACATACATACACACATTTTATTTATTATATATATATATATATATACATATACATACATACATACATACACATATATATATATATATATATATCATAATTCTGACCATAGTAGATTGCTATTTGACTGAACTCTGAAGTGGTTCAGAAGTATATTTGTACACACATATATATTACTAGAAGGTGGCCCGATTCTACGCATCGGGTATTCTAGAATTTACGTATTGTGTAGTTCATGTATGATTTTTGTTATATATATATATATATGTTGTTGTGTGTAGTTACCAAGTGTTTGTGTAGGGCGCTGTACATGTTCTGGGTGTTGTCTGGGTGTGACGGGGGGTGAGAGCGGTGTTGTATGTGTGTTGCGTTGTTTGTGGAGCGCTGTGTGTCTGTAGCGTTGTGTGTGTGTTGCGCGGTTTGTGTGTGTGTGGTGTGTTTTGGGGGGAGGTATGTTGTGTGCAATGTGTGTGTTGTGCGGTATGTGCGTATATTTGTGTGTGCTGCGTTGTCTGTGTGTGTGGGTGTCTGTGTAGGGCAGTTGTTTGTGGTTCCCAGTGTGTGTGTGGTGTGTTGTGCAGTGCGCGCGCGTGTGTGTGTGTGTTGGGGGGAGGTGTGCACTTCCCATCGTGCTCCATCCCCCATGCAGCGCACTCCCCATCGTGCTCCATCCCCCATGCAGCGCACTCCCCATCGTGCTCCATCCCCTATGCTGCGCACCCCCCATCGTGCTCCATCTCCCATGCTGCGCACTCCCAAACGTGCTCCATCCGCCATGCTGCGCACTCCCAAACGTGGTCCATCCGCCATGCTGCGCACTCCCAAACGTGCTCCACCCGCCATACTCCGCACTCCCCATCGTGCTGCATCCCCCATGCTGCGCACTCCCAAACGTGCTCCATCCGCCATGCTGCGCACTCCCAAACGTGCTCCACCCGCCATACTCCGCACTCCCCATCGTGCTGCATCCCCCATGCTGCGCACTCCCAAACGTGCTCCATCCGCCATGCTGCGCACTCCCAAACGTGCTCCATCCGCCATGCTGCGCACTCCCAAACGTGCTCCATCCGCCATGCTGCGCACTCCCAAACGTGGTCCATCCACCATGCTGCGCACTCCCAAACGTGGTCCATCCGCCATGCTGCGCACTCCCAAACGTGCTCCATGCGCCATACTCCGCACTCCCCATCGTGCTGCATCCCCCATGCTGCGCACTCCCAAACGTGCTCCATCCGCCATGCTGCGCACTCCCAAACGTGCTCCATCCGCCATGCTGCGCACTCCCAAACGTGGTCCATCCGCCATGCTGCGCACTCCCAAACGTGGTCCATCCGCCATGCTGCGCACTCCCAAACGTGCTCCATCCGCCATGCTGCGCACTCCCAAACGTGCTCCATGCGCCATGCTGCGCACTCCCAAACGTGCTCCAACCCCCATGCTGCGCACCCCCCATCGTGCTCCATCCCCCATGCTGCACCAGCATCAGCCTCTCTACCCGCAGCATCAGCCTCTCTGCCCGCAGCATCAGCCTCTCTCCTCCCAGCATCAGCCTCTCTACCCGCAGCATCAGCCTCTCTCATCCCAGCATCAGCCTCTCTCATCCCAGCATCAGCCTCTCTCATCCCAGCATCAGCCTCTCTCCTCCCAGCATCAGCCTCTCTCCTCCCAGCATCAGCCTCTCTCATCCCAGCATCAGCCTCTCTCATCCCAGCATCAGCCTCTCTCATCCCAGCATCAGCCTCTCTCATCCCAGCATCAGCCTCTCTCATCCCAGCATCAGCCTCTCTCATCCCAGCATCAGCCTCTCTGTCCCCAGCATCAGCCTCTCTCATCCCAGCATCAGCCTCTCTCCTCCCAGCATCAGCCTCTCTCCTCCCAGCATCAGCCTCTCTCCTCCCAGCATCAGACTCTCTGTCCCCAGCATCAGCCTCTCTGTCCCCAGCATCAGCCTCTCTCCTCCCCAGCATCAGCCTCTGTCCCCAGCATCAGCCTCTCTCCTCCCAGCATCAGCCTCTCTCCCCCAGCATCAGCCTCTCTACTCCCAGCATCAGCCTCTCTCCTCCCAGCATCAGCCTCTCTCCTCCCAGCATCAGCCTCTCTCCTCCCAGCATCAGCCTCTCTCATCCCAGCATCAGCCTCTCTCATCCCAGCATCAGCCTCTCCGTCCCCAGCATCAGCCTCTCTGTCCCCAGCATCAGCCTCTCTCCTCCCAGCATCAGCCTCTCTGTCCCCAGCATCAGCCTCTCTCCTCCCAGCATCAGCCTCTCTGTCCCCAGCATCAGCCTCTCTCATCCCAGCATCAGCCTCTCTAATCCCAGCATCAGCCTCTCTCATCCCAGCATCAGCCTCTCTCATCCCAGCATCAGCCTCTCTCATCCCAGCATCAGCCTCTCTCATCCCAGCATCAGCCTCTCTCATCCCAGCATCAGCCTCTCTCATCCCAGCATCAGCCTCTCTGTCCCCAGCATCAGCCTCCCCATCCCAGCCTTCCCCAGGATCAGCCTCTCTCCTGCCAGCCTCCTCCAGCATGCCGTGCTCCTCTGCCGACACTCACAGATCCGATCGCATACACACACACACCCACACACACCCGATCGCATACACTCACACACACACACGATCGCATACACTCACACACACCCAATCGCATACACTCACACACACACACACATTGACGATATTGCACATACGCGCTCATACTCACAACATCTGGAGATACCACATGCTTCTGGCCATGTGATCCTCCGGCAGGTCCTGGAAGCTCACAGCACAATATCGCCGCCGAGAAGCAAGCGATATCCCAGGATGTTGTGAGTATGTGGATGCGATGTGATGTGTGTGTGAGAGTGTGTGTGTGTGTGTGTGTGTATTTTTCGCCGCTGCAGGACCTTGATGCGTTGGTAACTATGCTACCATGGTTACCAGCGCATCTCGTCCCCCGCTCGCACGGGAGCCCACACCAGCATACGCCGGCCAGCCCCAGCAATGCGAGGGTATGTGTCGGCTGGTTTGGCGGCGTACGCTGATGTGGGCTCCCAGGGGTACAGTACTCACCTGGTAGTCGTAGCTCCGTGACCGTGTCGGTTCGGGGAATGCAGGGGGGGGCGGGGCCAGAGCTAGCGTGCATTGCGTGAGGGGGGCAGGGCGTGGCCGAGTTGCCAATGCCTGCAGGGTGCCGGGGCGAGAGGCCAATCTGTGGGGGGGCGGAGCCTGGGCGAGCGGCCGGCCAATCCGTGTGGGGGCGCAGCCTGGGCGAGGGCCAATCCGTGCGGGGGGGCGGGGCCATGGCGAACCCAGCGGCCAATCAGCTTTGTGTCACCGTAAGGACACAATTTTGGAGCAAGACAGACAGACAGAGTAAGGCAATTATATATATAGATAGATTCTGTGAGTGTGTGTCTGTTGTTTATATACACTACAGTTCAAAAGTTTAGGGTCATTTAGATATTTCCTTATTTTTTAAAGAATAGCACATTTTTTTGCAATGAATCTAACATAGAATTAAACAAAAATACACTCTATACATAGATAATGTGGTAAATGACTATTCTGGCTGCAAACGTCTGGTTTTTAATGCAATATCTACACAGGTGTATAGAGGCCCATTTTCAACCACCACCACTCCAGTGTTCTAATGGTACATTGTGTTTGCTAACTCTGTTAGAAGGCTAATGGATGTTTAGAAATCCCTTGAAAACCCTTGTGCAAGTATGTTAGCACAGCTGAAAACAGTTTTGCTGATTAGAGAAGCTATAAAAACTGACCTTCGTTTGAGCTAGTTGAGAATCTGGAGCATTACATTTGTTGGTTCCATTAAACTCTCAAAATAGCCAGAAAAAGAGAACTTTCATGTGAAACTCGACAATCTATTCTTGTTCTTAGAAGTGAAAAATATTCCATGCGAGAAATTGCCAAGAAACTGAAGATTTCCTACAACTGTGTGTACTACTTCAGAGGAGAGCACAAACAGGCTCTAACCAGAGTAGAAAGAAAAGTCGGAGGCCCTGCTGCACAACTGAGCAACAAGACATGTACATTAGAGTCTCTAGTTTGAGAAATCAACGCCTCACAGGTCCTCAACTGGCAGATTCATTAAATAGTATCCGCAAAACACCAGTGTCAACATCTACAGTGAAGAGGCAACTCTGGGATGCTGGCCTTCAGGGCAGAGTGGCAAGGAAAAAGCCATATCTGAGAGTGATATATATGGCTAATAAAAGGAAAGGATTAATATGGGCAAAAAAAAAAACACAGACATTGGACAGAGGAAGATTGGAAAAAAGTGTAATGGACAGATAAATCGAAGTTTGAGGTGAAGGATCACACAAAAGAACATTTGTGGGACGCAGAACAACTGAAAAGATGCTGGAAGAGCGCCTGACGCCATCTGTCAAGCATGGTGGAGATAATGTGATGGTCTGGGGTTGCTTTGGTGGTGGTAAAGTGGGAGATTTGTACAAGGTAAAAGCAATTTTGAATAAGGAAGGCTATCACTATTTTGCAACGCCCTGCCATACCCTGTGGACAGCACTTGATTGGAGCCAATTTCATCCTACAAAAAGGACAATGACTCAAAGCAAACCTCCAAATTATGTGTGAACTATTTAGGGAAAGAGCAGGCAGCTGGTATTCTATCTGTAATGGAGAGACCAGCTCAGTTACCAGATCTCAACCCTATTGGGACCAGCTTGACCGTATGGTACGCAAAAAGTGCCCATCAAGCCAATCCAACGTGTGGGAGGGGCTTCTGGAAGCATGGGGTGAAATATCTCCAGATTACTTCCGCAAATTAACAGCTAGAATGCCAAAGGTCTGCAAAGCTGGAATTGCTGCAAAGGAGAATTCTGTGACGAAAGCAAAGTTTGAAGGAGAAAATTATTATTTCAAGTAAAAATCATTATTCCTAACCTAGTCAATGTCTGGATTATATTTTGAATTCATTATGTAACTCATTTGATAAATAAAAGTATGATTTTTCATGGAAAAGACAAAATTGTCTGGGTGACCCCAAACTATTGAACTGTAGTGTATATATGTGTGTGTGTGTGTGTGTGTGTGTGTGTGTGTGTGTGTGTGTGTGTGTGTGTGTGTGTATCAGTTGAAACCATCTAAAAAGACACATATGCATGTTTTTCTCACTGACATTAAATCAGAATAAACCTTTACCGTTTTAGGTAATTTAGGTACTAAAATTATTTATATATGCCAAATGCCAGAATAATGACAGTGAATGTTTTAAGACATTTTCATTACTTTTTGCAAAGTCAAAACTTTACATACACTAAAGGGTGCTTTACACACTGCGATATCGCTAGCGATCTCGTTAGCGATGTTAAATTCTAGATCGCAAGTGCGATCTTTCGAGATCGCACATGCGTAAAATGACCTATGTGCGATCTCGAAAGATCGCACTTGCGATCCAGAATTTAACATCGCTAACGAGATTGCTAGCGATGTCGTAGTGTGTAAAGCACCCTTAAGTACTATGCCTTAAACAATATGGGACAGCCCATATGATGATGTCATGTCTTTCGAAGCGTCTGATAAGTTTATTGGCAACATCTGAGTTAATTAGAGATACACATGTGGATATATTTTAATGCACACCTGAAACACACCACTTCTTTGTGTAGCATCATAGCAAAATCAAAAGAAATCAGTCAAGCTCTCAGGAAGACAATTGTGGACTTGCACAAGTCTGGTTCATCCTTGAGTGCAATTTCCATATATCTGAAGGTGCCTTTTTTCATCTGTACAAACAATTACATGAAAGTACAAACAAGATGGGAATGTCCAGACATCATACCGCTCAGGAAGGAGACGGGTTCTGTGTGCCAGAGATGAACGTGCTTTGGTCAGATATGTGCATGGTGTCAGCATCATCTTGTGGGGTTGTTTTGCTGCATGACGGACTGGTGCACTTCACAAAATAGATGGCATCATGAGGAAAGAAGATATTGTGGCAATACTGAAGCAACATCTCAAGACATCTCAACACATCAGCCAGAAACTTAAAGCTTGGGCAGAAATGGGTCTTCCAAATGGACAAGTGGCTTAAGGATAACAAAGTCAATGTTTTAGAGTGGCCATCACAAAGCCCTGATCTCAATCTTATTGAAAATTTATGGGCAAAGCTGAAAAGGCAGGTGCAAGCAACGCGACCTACAAAAATGGCTCAGTTCAGTTCTGTCAGGAGGAATGGGCCAAAATTCCTACCAACTACTGTGAGAAGCTTGTGGAAGGATATTCAAAACATTTGCTCAAAGTTTAAGGGCGATGTTACCAAATGCTAATGAAATGTATGTACATTTTTGACCTTGCAGAAACTAATAATAATCCCTTAAAACATTCTCTCATTATTCTGGCGTTTGGCAAATATGAATAATTTTGGTAATCCTTATTGACCTAAAATGTGAAAGGTTTACTTTAATTCCACAAGTATGTACGTATATATGTATGAGTGTATGTGTCCATATATGCATGCATGTATGTATACGCTGGAGATCAAAATTAGAGAACAACACACAATTTCCTAAATGTTAAGGTCATTGTGTAGTCCTGTGTGATTATATCCTAACATGAGTAAACTAACAGTATTTTAAGCTTATTTTATAAACTGAATTTATTCCAAACCCCATAATAAAAATGAGATAAATTAAAAAGAACAGTGATCAAAATTAGAGAACACTTTCAGTTATCTGCAATTTATCTGGCACCTGGTGCTAATTTCCTTAATTATCTGACAAACCCTATGTGGAGGAAGTGTCATGATTTGGGGAATGTTTTCTGCAGCTGGACCTCTAGTACAGCTACATGGCAGAGTGAATGCAAGTGTGTATCAGAACCTTCTTCAATAACACGTGATTTCTTACTTGCATTCATCACTCAATCAGCCAGTAATTTTCATTCAGAACAATGGCCCCTGTCACACAGCAAAACGGGTAAAGCAGTTCCTTGAATCAGAAAACATTGAAACAATGAAATGGCCAGCCCAGAGTCCTGATCTAAACCCAATAGAAAACCTCTGGAAAATCCTTGGTGACAAAGGTATGGCCAAGAAACCCACAACAGTCAAAGAACTGTGAAAGAGCCTAGAAGAAGGGTGGACCAAAATCACACCAGAGCAACGTGAGACACTAGTGATGTGCTGTGGCCGCAGATATGCTGAAGTCATTCAAAGCAAAGGCCTGTACACTTCCTACTGATTGGTGACTGTTGTTACCTTCAGGAAATGTACTTAAGCGGGCTTTACACGCTGCGACATCGCTAATGCGGAGTCGTTGGGGTCACGGAATTTGTGACGCACATCCGGCCGCATTAGCGATGTTGCTGCGTGTGACACCGATAAGCGATTTTGCATCGTTGCAAAAACGTGCGAAATCGCTAATCGGCGACATGGGGGTCCATTCTTAAAAATCGTTACTGCAGCAGTAACGAAGTTGTTCCTCGTTCCTGCGGCAGCACACATCGCTCCGTGTGACGCCGCAGGAACGAGGAAGCTCCCCTTACCTGCCTCCCGGCCGCTATGCGGAAGGGAGGAGGTGGGCGGGATGTTACGTCCCGCTCATCTCCGCCCCTCCGCTGCTATTGGGCGGCGGTTCAGTGACGCTTCAGTGACGTCGCTGTGATGCCGCACGGACCGCCCCCTTAGAAAGGAGGCGGTTTGCCCGTCACAGCGACGTCGCCGGACAGGTAAGTATGTGTGACGGCTGTTGTGCGACACGGGAAGCGATTTGCCCGTGTCGCGCAACAGATGGGGGCAGGTACCCACACTAGCGATATCGGGACCGATATCGCAGTGTGTAAAGTAGCCTTTAGAATCTTTCTCTGTGCTATAGTTATTATTGTTCTCTAATTATGATCATCACGGTTTGGGCAAAATAAAAGTTTTAATGTTGATAAACTTTGGATCTTTTGTAAAACACTGTTCTAGTGGCATGGTGTACCCCTTAAAAAAACATTCAAATGTTGATCAATGTAGATATTATTTCAGGAAAAAGCAAGTGATCATACACTGTTCTCTAATTTTGATCTCCAGTGTATGTGTGTGTGTACCACTAATGTGTTATAAATTATCTGGCCCTAGTTCTACTTTCATTGTGGCTATTTCATACCTAAGGATTTATTTTATTTTATTTATCTATTTATTTAATTTTTTTTAAATGATCTTCCTCTTAGAACAGGGCAGATTTCCGATATCAGTGTTGATACATGCACTTAGCGATCATGTGGTATGCAGGTTAACCTACATTTAGCATAAATTCTGGACATTCTTTATTGATTGGTACATTTTACATTTCGTATTATACAATATTTGCTGTAAAAAATATTTATATTAAATAGATTTAAAAGGAAAAAAAAAAACAAAAAAAAAAACAACCCACAGTAAACCTTTTTTTACAGAATTTTTTTTTTTTTTTTTTTTTTTTTACAGCTTTGTTCACACTTGCATTGTGGCTCCTGGTTGTAACAGACACTAGTTGTTAGTGACCGACACAGTGTACAACAGATCCCGCTGGCATCCAATAGACCCCACTTACTTACAATCTCTTATGGTGTCCCTCATTTTCACAGAAAGAATAGCCCTACAAGAAGCATTACTTTCTTGTTAAATCTGACAGACTGAGCCATAGAGCTTCCAATTCCAATGTGACCATCTGGTAATCAGAACTTGAGAAAGTAGCAGGGTAGGGGAGGAGGTTGCTATATATGACAGATCAGAGAGTGGAGAAAGCATCTATTGTCTCAGGGAAGGGAGAGAAAACGTGCAGTAGATAGGGAGAAAAGCGAATAAAGAGAACATGCTGGAGGACGAAAGCTGTGCTGATAAATGTGAATTAGTCAAGACAGCAAATCTCGCATTCAGTTTGTATTACCGGGAAGGACAAGCTCACAAAAGAAAATTTGTAAAATGTATATAGGCCATGTCACACACAATGAGATCACTAACGAGATCGTTGCTGAGTCACAGTTTCTGTGACGCAGTAACGATCTCGTTAGCGATCTTGTTATGTGTGACACCAACCAGTGATCAGGCCCCTGCTGTGAGATCGCTAGTCGTTGCCGAATGGTCGGATCATTTTCTTCAAAGGCGATGTCCTGCTGGGCAGGACGCATCGCTGTGTTTGACGCCTACCAATGACCTCGTTGACGACTGCGAACTCAGACACGTAGGCGTGCATTGCCTTTTCCACGCCCCTTCAGTTCCGATTGGTGGCCGCTACTGCGTTGTGATTGGGTGGCCTTGCCTTTTGGATCGTAGTTTTGACTCCACTCGGATTCATTCGTCCCAGTTTCATTTGTTCCCGCGGTTGGATGCTGTTTTTCGGATCGTAGCTGCGATTCTACACGGATGTAATTGATTCTTCAAACAGCTATACTCCCTGGAAACAGTAAGCATCTTTTGGGGCTGAACTGAGGGGTGCGGAAAAAGGCGACGCATATGCACGCCTACGTGTCTTACATCTTCAAACACTACGCCCCTATTTGAGGTCTGAATCGTCACACTAGCTGCTCTGTGACAGGGTCCCAACGACCGCCTAGATCGTTATACAGGTCGCTCATCGTTACTGCGTCGTTGGTAAGGTCTGACTCTGTGACATCTCACCAGCGACTTAGCGATCCTTATCAAGCCGTATCGTTGTCGGGATCGCTGTTAAGTCGTTGTTTGTTACTGGGCCTTATCTTGTGACCTGAGAAAGAACTGAAGATCGCACACAAAGAGCAATCTGATTTATTTTTATTTTTATAGTAACAACTAGGTGTTCAAAGTTTTAGAAATCCCTAAACTGTAAAACAGTTTTAAATTGTATCAAGTTATATTATAAATATATTTAATTTCCATTCTCACGCAATACTGTAACCATGGTAAGATAGTTTGACACTGATCACTAGAACCTAACCCATTAAAATAAGGCAGCAATACTTATGTAACCGTTATTTCTCACCCTGCTAAATGCTCTATTTATTATCAACCATTTTCTGGCATTCGCCGTCAGTCTGTTTCACATGTTAATAGAGCCGTGTAGAAGCGAGAACCATCCATGAATCACTTACAGTCATTTCTCACAAATCAATGCAGATGGCAGTGACCTTCCTTTTTACTTCTTTACAGATGTCACATAACAAAGTGTTACGGTTAAAAGCAAAGTCATTTTTAAACAGAAAAATAGCAAATCTAATTCACATACATAATTATTAAGTAATGAGGTCGAAAACCATAAGGCTTAAACAGCCATTCAATTTTCTGCAGATGGAGGCAAACACCCCCCCCCCCCCCCCCCCCCAAAAAGAAAACAAAACAAATTCATGGAGCAATTGTAAAATCATAACTCACATCTAATTGATACAAAGAAAAGAGACATAATAGATATATACATACTATTGATAAAAACAGAATAAATGATATATAAACCATTCCCTTGAGATCATGGAACAATGTATAGTACTGGTTCAATGGGCAATGCGCTAGCTGAGAGGACACATGCTTGATTGACCATGAAATCCCATGTCGGTAAAAAGTCTAGTAATACCTCATCCCATCTGTCATATCAATGACTTCTGCTACAACTGAACCAATATAAAGCACTTAGTACGAGAGCAGAGGTCATTTCACACACAATGGAGTTATAGACTTGGCAAGTATGAAATTGTTTATTAGAAATGTTTTTATATAAAATCTATTATTTTATGAAAATAAGGTGAGAACTTGTAGTTTGGTGGGGTCCGATCATTAGGACTATGTTCACTCAATTGCCAGAATGTGTCCCAATCCCCGATAAAAATGGGGAATAGTTTTATCCCCAATAAAATGGGGCATCAGTGTACACAGAACCACCATTTCATTCATCCTCTATGGGACTCCCATGTGGCATGAATGGACCCGGCAGTCGCGAGTGCGCACTTCTGCTCAATTCTAACTCATTCTGGTGATCTCAACGGTCAGATCCGATCGATCTAGAAATTAGCCCTACACATGAGCAGACCCATTGAAATTCGGTTTGGCGAGTTCATTTGGACTTTAGATAAAATTCGGTTCTGGACCCTAACTTTACCTGAACCCCTATGGAACCTATGGAAGCAACTGATTGGGCAGTTCAGGTCTCCGCCCACATACAGCCAGCCATAAACAGAACACTTCCAGATGAGGGTGGGTGTGTAAGTGAGTCATCTTTGGTCTTGGCAAGCCGACAACAATGGCAAGTACGGCCTCCTTGGGCATACAGTCCACACAACACAAGTTCAAACACCCAGTCAGGACCATATTTTGATTGGGGCGTCCGAAGTCAATACCTCGCCCACAACCACTGCACCGCACCACCCTACATGGTACCCGAGCACAGCAATGCTCAAACAAGTTGTTAGCATACGTAAGGCACCCAAATTCCGAACTCTAACACTGAAGGGTTTATTTTTTTGGAAAGTCAGTGTTTGGTACAAACACCGAACTTTACTTTTCATGTTTGCTCATCTCTAGATAGCGCACCTATTCTGTGGATAGGTGCGAATGTCTTTCTACCTGATTAGTATTCTAGAGGGTTGTTGTCTTTATAATTATTAGCACATTATTTGTTGAAAATAACATTATTTTAGTTATAGACTTAAAATGTTATTAGCAGATGAGAGTCAATATCTACATTTAGAAAGCGGCACCCCTACCTGTTTTATACAATCTTCTCAACTACCTTAATGGCAATACAGACTAAAATATGGGTGCTGATGGTGCGATATAAATTTGGACATGTTCATCAAAAGCCTCTATTAAAAACACTGCACATCTTCTGGTTATTACTAATAGGTCACTCATAACTATTCTTTTTGGTTGTAAGCTTTCCTTCTGGCAATGCTTGGACTATAGGCCCCGTCACACACAGAGATAAATCTTTGGCAGATCTGTGATTGCAGTGAAATCCTGGACATATTGTTCCATTTGTACACAGCCACAAACCTGGCACTGATTGTCCACAATTTCACTGCAACCACAGATCTGCCGCAGATTTATCTCTGTGTGTGACAGGGCCTTAAGGGGTGACCGGTAGTACTGTTTATATGATATTGTACAGATTGTATGATATTGTACAGTGATGCTGCCTATCCAACAGTAGCCATGTTTAGGACAGGATTACTATGCTGTTTGTCCAGAAGACTGCACGGCACTCCACCAATCAATAACATGACGCTGATTTATTGACAAGGCAATAGAGGTCCTCAGGGCTAATATATTGGAATATAATTTTCTTCACATTAGGGGAAATCCATAATCATAAAGTGGATAACCGCTTAAAATGCAGATTGATTTTAGCCCTTCTGAAAAGTAATATTTCATGTCACCTTGTTATAGACCTTATACAGTCAGACATAAACCTCTATTTGCAAAGATATATGATATGGATAGTCAACTTCTAGACACTATGGTCTCAATTAGACAGTTTTAGTACAGTAGGATGACGAGCCCAACAAAATTGTAAGTACGGAGTGTAAATCGCCATTCATGGCCACCCACGGAGCAGTATAGGTCTCCATAAATATCTGCATATTCTCTGATACATCCAGCGCTGGAGGTACCTCATTTAGGTCTCAATAAACCCGACAACTGGTAATTCAGTTTTAGACATTTTTGAAGCTGAAGCTAATTTCTCTTATTTTCTTTGCTGTTGTACTTCAGTATCCGAGGAAACCTTAAAAACATTGGCTCTAATACTCACATTTTATCACCCTAACATAGATTTCAGATTTGAGTAAAACACTCCCGGCCTTAGAACTACATGGTATTGCATGCCCATGGATCCTTCTAGTCTAGATGTCGCTAAAGCAATCCAGATTAACCTTCTGGGCTACTGTCCAATTACATATCAAGACCTTGTCAGACAAACATTTCTGCAAGCACAGTAACACTGTCAGCTCCAAATTTGTGTGCCAGTGAGCTAAACATCGAGCACATGAGTTACAAGTACTCGCTATTAGATTTGTACCGAGATTAGCCCTGACGACTGCTATTGGCTTCCAGTTTAGACAATCATGTATTACGGAAAGAAAAAAAAAAATAAGATTTTTTCTGATCCCTTTTATATTATACCCAAATAAAATGCTTAAAAGGAATACAAAATAACCATTTCAGGCCCTGTGCGCACTAGAAAATGGAATTTTCTTAAAATTCCGGACCCTCTGAAAGATTACCGCACCTGCGGTAAAAAAAACGCAGCAAATCGCACCCGAAATTCGCATGTGGTTTTACCGCGGTTTGCTGCGGTTTTGCTGCGGTATGTCCCGCGTTATTTTGATAGCAGAGGGAGATACTCACCTGTCCTCGCTCCTTCTGTCCATGGTGCTGAAGTCTCCTGCGATGCTGTGTCCTGTGCGGCTGTCTCCGACGCTCTGCTACTTATGGGTCGGCTGTGCAGTGCATAACTGCATATGCATGAGCCGGCCTGTAAGCAGGGGACCAGCGTCTAGAGGCAGCCTCACTGGAGAAGGTGAGTATAAGATCAGCGGTGACTTCAGTCAACTGATGTGCAGTTACAGCTGGAGTCTTCCACCTGGAGTCCTCCACCTGTCACTGCAACACACATGATCCCACGTGTCTCACTTCACTTGTGGCCTGACCCTCACAGTGAGCAGTCATGGAATAATGAGCAGGCGGCTCTGAAAGATGAAAGCGCTGCCGTGGGAGCAATGTGAAAGCAGCCCGGTGATCGGTAAGTATGAAGCACTTGCTCCTACCCCTTTGCGCCAGAGTCTGTTCCCCATAAACTTTATATGGGGAGCAGCATCTGGCCGGATACTGGGGGATCAATCTTCTGCCGACCCAGAGTCAGTGAGTGATTGATCTGCCAGCCCTCCAAACTGTAGGTACCTAAAGAAATTAAGTGACATGCACATTAATTACGCCACGTAAATTAAATTTCCACCGGTATGTGCAAAAAAGGAGCAAAAACGTACCGGCGGCAAGGATGTGTGTTGGAGGCCTAAAATGGTATTTTTTTCTCTCTTGAACGGTTTTTCTGGCTCTCTGGGGCAAAAAGTTGCACCATTTACAAAATCGAAACAAAAAATACTAGAGTTCTCAAAAATAAACCCAGAGGGACTGCAATGGAATTGTGCCAAACTGTGTAACCAGGGCTGTGGAGTCGGTAAGCCAAACCTTCGACTCCGACTCCTCAAATTCTCAGACTCAGACTCAGACTCAGACTCAGACTCAGACTCAGACTCAGACTCAGACTCAGACTCAGACTCAGACTCAGACTCAGACTCAGACTCAGACTCAGACTCAGACTCAGACTCAGACTCAGACTCAGACTCAGACTCAGACTCAGACTCAGACTCAGACTCAGACTCAGACTCCGACTCCTACATATATTGCTTATAGTTAGGTGAAAAATTTATTGTAGTACATGAATATGTGTATGTGAACATCAGACATTTAATAATTTTTATGATACAATAATCAAGATATTTGGATAGAACATAAAATATATTTATTGGAATACAACTTTAGAACACAAAAAACTGTAATAAATTGTAAATATGTAATACACTATGTAATATACAGTAGATTACATATATATCTTGTGTGTGTGTATATACACTGTATATATATATATATATATATATATATATATTATATATATTACATATTTACAATTTATTAGTTTTTTTGTGTTCTAAAGTTGTATTCCAATAAATATTTTATGTTCTATCCAAATATCTTGATTATTGTATCATAAAAACAATTAAATGTCTGATGTTCACATTGTACTACAATACATTTTTCACTTAAATATAAGCATTATACTAAATGTTGTTATTTAGTAAAATATTCAGCACATTCTGCATTGCACTCCTGTCCCCAATTTATTATATATTTTAGGAGTCGGAGTCGGTGCATTTTATATTGACTCCGACTCCGACTCCAACTCCACCAAAATGAGCTCCGACTCCACGACTCCGACTCCGACTCCACAGCCCTGTGTGTAACTTGGTAAAAAGCAGCAATTGATGAGCATCCGTAATTGCTAGTCACATTGCTACCCACAAAAATGAAAAAAACAAACAAGTGAGTACATACAAATCAGACTTAACCCCTTAATGTCAGAGCCAAATTTTGATCTTAATGACTAGCCATGTAATAATTCTGTAACCAGACAGTGTTCATTCCCCTTTATAGCTGGATCCTAGCTGTTCAGACATGTACCGTAAGTTTTTAATCCAGATAGTGGCATTTGAGTTAGGGTCCCGATATATTGAGATATACCTTGTCGCTCGTTACTGGCCTCACATGCAGTGGCCAATACATAAGCTAAATATCAAATATTCCTATAGCAGTAATGGAATACCAGAGTTCCCTTATTCATTGTTAGCATTCTAGGGTGCATCTGTATATGTTTCGTAGTTATATTGTGCTTTCAGCTAGCACCTGTTCACACCTGTTGGATGTGTGGGTCAGTCTTTTTGATATATTGTACTTCATGTTAGTGGTAAATACAGGACGATATTTTTTGCATTTGTGGTAAAAAAAAATAAATCGGAAATTTTGCAATTTTCAAACTTTTTTGAAGTTTTGAAGTTTTATGCCTTTAAACCAGAGAGTTATGTCACACAACATGATTAAATAACATTTCCCACATATTTACTATACATCAGTACCAATACCCAAAAATGACACCCTTCTAGAAAACCACATCCAAGAATTAATTAACCCTTCAGGTGCTTCACAGGAACTAAAGCGATATAAAAAGGAAAAACAAAATTATATTTTACCTAAAAATGTTGCTTTAGCCCCAATTTATTCCCTTTTACAAGAAATAGAATGACAAAATGGACCCCAAAATTTATTACCCACTTTCTTCTGAACGCGAGGATACCCCTCATGTGGTCAAAAATCTCTGTTTGGACAAATGTCCAGGATCGAAATGGAAGGTGCAATATTTGAATTTTCTAAAACAAATTTGGCTGAAATAGGCACCATGTCACATTTTCAGGGCCACTAAGGTGCATAAACAGCTGAAACTCCCCACAAGTGACCCTATTTTGGAAACTACACCCCTCATGGGTTTTATCCAGGGACATAGTGAGCATTTTAAACCCACAGGTACATCACAGAATTTAAGAACATTAGGTTGTCATATTGAAAATTTTCATCTTTTTCACAAAAATGTTGCTTTAGCACAAAGGTTTGTACTTTTACAAGCGGTAACACAAAAACAAGGACCCCAATGATTGTTAACCACTTTCTTATGAGTGCAGGGATACCCCTCATGTAGTCAAAAAGTTCTGTATGGACAAATAGGAGGGCTCGGAAGAGAAGGAGCAATATTTGAATTTTGGAAAGCAAATTTGGCTGAAATATATTGCGAGAACCATGTCGCATTTCCAGAGCCGAGGAGGTATGAAAACATCAGGAACCCCCCCACAAGTGACCCAATTTTAAAAACTGGAATTTATGTAGGGGTGTTTTGAGCATTTTTAACCCCTAGGTGCTTCCCAGAACTTTTTAAAATGTGGATGTGTAAACGATAGTTACAAATTTTGGGCTAAAATAACATTTTAGCGGAAAAAAAAAAAAAACAACTTCATTTTGACAATGTATAATAGAAGAGATGGACCTCTTAATTTGTTACACAATTTCTCCTGAACTCAGTGATACCCCATACATGTACAAAAACTAATGTTTGGGCACATGGCAGGGCTTGGAAAGCAAAGAGCGCTATTTGATTTTTGAAGGTAAATTTGGATATTTTGCATTTGTAGAGCCCAGGGCCGGCTCCAAGTTTTTGTGGGCCCTGGGCGAAAAAGTCTCAGTGGGCCCCATCCACACATAGACATGCACAGATACATACACATACAGGCATACGTACACATACATATTTAAAGAGCAATTCACAAAAACACATATAGACATAAATCTAGAGACAGTCATATACACTGACGTACATAGATACACATCATACATGCACACACAGACACATTAGAGATATTTCTAATATTGGGAAGCCGGCAAAAGCCTCATTCACCTCCCCTACTTGTCTCCATCCAGCTCCTCCTGGGCATGTGTCTGTGCCATGCTGATTTGGGACCGTCACTAACAAACATGGCCGCACATAGAGCACACTGACACTGCTGTATATACATCACAAGAGAGGCTGGGGATATACACATTACAGGGGGGCATATATATATATATATATATATGGCATATTATATATATATATATATATATATATATATATATATATATATATATATATATATATATATTACTGAGGAAAGGGGTATACAGAACTGGGGGGCATACAGCTCTAGAGGTGGAGAGTGGCTCAGGGGAGGGGGGACAAACAGCTCTGAGGTGGGGGGGTGACATGTAGCTCTGGGGGTATACAGCTCTGGGGTGGGTGGGGACATACAACTCTGGGGGTCTAGTAATATGTAAAATAATAATATTTATTCATTTATATAGCGCTGTTAATTCCACAGTGCTTTACACACATTGGCAACACTATCCCCATTGGGGCTCACAATCTAGAGTCCCGATCGGTATGTTTTTGGAGTATGGGAGGAAACCGGAGTACCAGGAGGAAACACACGCAAACACAGGGAGAACTCCTTGCAGATGTTGCCCTTGGTAGGAATTGAACCCAGGACCCCAGCGCTGCAAGGCTGCAGTGGTATCCACCGAGCCCCCATATTTCTCCATATAGTGTTATGAAGCCCCCATAGTCTTCCATATATTATGCAGCTCCCATGTAGTATTATGCAGCCCCCACATGACACTATGCAGCCCCCCACATGGCACTATGCAGCCCCCCACATGGCACTATGCAGCCCCCCACATGGCACTATGCAGCCCCCCACATGGCACTATGCAACCTCCATGCGGCACTATGCAACCCCCATATAACATTAAGCAGCCACCATATAGCACAATGCAGGCCCATATAGCATTAGGCACCCTCAAGTAGTATACAGTGTGCATATAGCACAGTGCAGACCTAGATGGCATTAGGCACCTTCATGTAGTATACAGCCCGCATATAGCACAATGCAGACCCAGATAGCATTAGGCACCTTTATGTAGTATACAGTCTGTATGTAGCACAATGCAGACCCAGAGAGCATTAGGCACCTTAAAGCCCCCATATAGTACAGTGCAGACCCAGATAGCATTAGGCAACCTCATTTAGCGTACATCCCGCATATAGCATAATGCAGACCCAGATAGCATTAGGCACCTTCATGTGGTATACAGCCTGCATATAGCACAGTGCAGACCCAGATAGCATTAGGCAACCTCATGTAGTATAAAGACTGCATATAGCACAGTGCAGACACAGATAGTATTAGGCTCCTTCATGTAATATACAGCTCCCATATCATTTAATGCACTCCCATAGTTGTCTGGCCACAGTGATTGAATACATACTCACTTTTCCTCATTCCCCCGCTACTCGGTCTCCTCTGCGCATCCACTGCTGTCGCTCTGACCTCTCTGCACTCACTGCAGGCGATCAGGGTTGACACCATTGCGCCCCGCTGCTGAGCTGTCAGAGAGCCTTCAGTCACAGCGGGAGAATGATGAGAGAGGTAGCGCGCCGCTCCATCTCATCATTGCTTTCAATTGTATCGGCAACTGCAACGCCGATACAATTGAAAGTGCGATCCTTGTCGGGGGAAGAGGCCGATGATAGCGCGGGCACCGGGCCTCCCTGACTAGCAGTGACGTGGCTTGTCGCAATTGGCGGTATGCCACTCCTTCCACTGCGAGTGGGCCCCCCCAGCAGCCCAATACCCCGGCATTTGATCGGGTTTGCCAGGTGCTGACGCTGGCCCTGGTATAGCCCTTGAGGTGTAAAAAATGCAGAAGGACACACATGGGACCCCATGACTCCATTTGGCAAAATGAACCCTATAATGAACCCATCTATTGGCGTGGGGAGCATTTTTAGCCCCCAAATTACACAGAATTTCATTAGGTGTACAGCTGTCACCCTTGGGAACTTCACCAATGGGGCTGCATTATTTACTTATTCCTCAGCGCCGTTAAAAAGCGCTGTTTCAGAATAAATCACCTGAATGACCGCTGTTAAAAGGCGTATTGGCGGTAATTATTTGGTTAAATAAAAGGTGCACAGAAAATAATGAATTGGGTGCAAACAAGCAAAAGAAGGTGCAAAACATACAAATCTAGACCCCAAAAAAAGGCAATGGTGACCTGAGACAACAATACTGACGAGAAAGAAAAAAAAAAAATAAAGATATGGCTCTTGAAAAGAATTGCTGAACAGAAAAAAAATCACGGCCTAGAACAGCTGCGTCTTCTGAGGGGGGGGGGCGGGGGTCTGTCCTTATTTCATGAATATGTAAGAAGACTGAATATGTAAAGGCTTGATAAACCTTAAAGATATAGAAAAATAGCATACAAAATAGAATCTTAATTAAAAATAAAATGTAGATGACTAATTCCTAGCAGGCATGGCCAAGGAAAATATGGATAAGCCAGGAGTGTTCTAATGGCCAAAGCATACAACTGCTGCTCTAACGAAAAACATTTGCCTGCAACCATGTACCATTTATTTCTAAATGAGTAAAGCCAAAAATCCTATTACATGCAGCCAAAACATAAATCTAGCCATATGAATATACATGTAAGCCCTCGGCACATTACCTGCAGCTCTGTACAGTATTTTGGGTTCAAAGAAAATACATGGGTTTTTATCTTCAATGCAGGATAGCAGCAGGCCCTTGGCTTGGACTGGACTTCTAGGTATGACGACCTGAGATACATAGAGCACAAAAGGGCAATTAGACTGAAGTGCTGCATCAAGGAGATAAACATACTAAAATGGCAATAATACATAAACTATGTCAGAAATATCGGTGTATCGGGGTCTTAGAGTAATTTTACAATAGGGTGACCTGAACACATTGAAAACTCTATTAAGACAATTGGACTATTGTATTCATAATAGCATTAAAATACGGTTTTAATGGCTATGTATTAATTTTCAAAATGCAAAAGACTAGACATTACCGTATTTTTCGGACTATAAGACACACTTTTGTTCCCTCAAATGTTGGGGGAAAGTTGCGGGTGCGTCTTAGGGTCTGAATATAGGGCTGCGGCCGGGAATAAGGGTGCTGCGGTGGAGCGGGCCATCGGCGGCACGAGCAGGCTGTAGCTTCGCCTGCCGTGATCACGTGGGCCCGCTCATTACATATGCACGCCCATCCTCCAGCCCATCATCCCTCAGCGCTGAAGCCGGCGCTGACAGGTGGGCGGGGTGATGGGCGGGGGGGTGCGCGCATAATTAACAGCCGGCCGTGATCACCCCTGGCAACTATAGCCTGGAGTGATCATGTGCGGCTGTATTCACTGCCCCCCGCGCATCATTATCAGCGCGGAGGGCAGTGAATAATTACGGTACACTCACTGGCCACTTCCGTGCAGCTTCGCGATCTCCTCCAGTCTGCCGGTCAGCTGATCTGTGTAGCGAGCGGTGAGCACAGCGATGACGTCATCGCTGTGTGCGCCGCTAGTCACGCAGGCCAGCACTGAGGGCAATGGAAGGAACATAGGAGACCAGTGATGCTCATCAGACCCGACCGCCCCGCAGGTAAGTATAATAAAAGTTATGTTTTAGGTTATACAGATCGGCCTAAAATGCTGTATATAGGGGCTCACTGGTGGTGGTGGATGCAGTTTATAGGGGACAAATCTGCTGACCGGTTCTCGGTAAAAAGGAAATCTGTCAACACCTTCGCCCACCCCACCCTTCCCCGCCCACTGTTTAATGTAATGTTGCTCATTGCACAAGTACAAGGAAGGATGACATTATCTTGCAATCTGTTGATCCCTGGCTGTAAAATGTCTGCAAATGAGTCTGAAATGGTCTAGGAGTGTCAAAGCACTTCCCAAGCCTTTATGTCCCGGTCTCTATTCCACATCCAGCTCCGCACCTTCCTCTGCTTGAAGGACTAAGCAAAGGCTTGATCAGCAGAGGAAGAACGGGAATAAAGTTAGGGAGGCAGAAGCTTTGGAAGTGCTCTGATCTTGACCAGAACTCTTAACAGGGTTTTCCCAAGAACAAAGTTCATTTTAATCAATATATCTTGAAAAAAATAAGTTCCACAATTTGATGTATTTAAAAAAAAACAAAAAATAATGTTCCTATGCGGAGAGAACCTTATAAATGTGCCCCTGCTATGTACTGTGTAATGGCTTGTTTGACCATACAGGAACATGGTCTGATCATACCACGTTTCCTGAGCCATGGTGGAAACAGAAGATTATACAGATACCACAGCACGGGATCACAGCTGACCCTTTCTGTGAGTAAAAACATTTCCCAGCCAGGTTGCGGAAAAAGAAATACGGATTATACTATTTTTTTTTTTAGAGAGGAAGAGGATCATAAAAACAGTCTGCAGTGTGCGTGGAATAACACATTTACAATTCAAGGGATATCAAATTTGAAATATAAATCACCAATTAAGGCCATACTTACAAATACAAGAGAGTACGGTATATATCCCAACAGAACGCTGTGAGGGAGGGGGCACAGGTGCTGATGTACATCTATATTAGGCCAGCTTCATGAACCATGGACTGTGCTTAGATTGTGAGACCAGGCCCAATTGCTGTGTTTTCTGTCCTGAGCCAACTGCCATATGAAGTAATTAGCTGAGGTGTGAAAATCTGGTCAGGTATTCTAGCCCAAGTACTGTCCATGAACACTATGGGTCAAACTGACCTAGCATTGTGGCCTAACTGCATCCTTCTGGTAACTGAAGTTTTAGCCTGCTCTTATTTCATTAACGGTAAAGACGCTCACAGTAGTGGTTGAATACATCCAGAAAACAGACCAAGATGTGTTGGGTCACACAATTTTGCAGATACCTCCGCAGTTGTATCTTTATAATGGCACAGTATTACTAGTTATACATAGATTATACCTTTATACCAGGAGTGTGAGCAAAATAGGCCTCAGGACTTTGGGAATGATAAAGCGCACCATGGCCAACACAACCCCAAGGTGCTCGAATGGTCAGGCTCCCACAATTGAAAAGGTCACCGGATCGGTATCGATACTTGGCTGCTTCATTAACAATCTGCAGAATAGAAATAAAAGGTAATTAATCCTAACAGTTAACCAAATGAAGACTATCACGTTCCACCACGACCACATAAAGGTAAACAGTCACAATTCTTACACACCACTGACATCCCATATTATATCTATATACTGTAACATGGCTAGAAAAATGCCCACGAATGTAGGGGGCGATTTAGCATAACCCACTTTACACTGTCACACTGTTTACTTAAATCATATTATGAGCAACAATTGGAAAATGGAGAACTAAATATTAAAGGGGTGGTTCACCCATATTTTTTATTGTCTAGTTCGATATTATATCAAGAAACAATGTTTCTCTCAAATACCTTATGTTGGCAATAGCACCTGTGAGAGGCGCTATTGCAGACTGCTGTTCCCGCTCCTGTGACGTCACCATCAAGTGCCGCACACGTCACATCTGTGCAGCCGGCTGCATTCTTCCAGACTCACTGAGCTGTGGGCGGTGTTTCACCACTTGTCATAGCCCATCTCCTCCCTTCTCCCCTCTCCCTCCTCCCTCACAGCACAGAGCGTCGCGTCTCTTGCTTGCAGAGTTCTGCTGTGAGGGAGGAGGGAGCAGGGAGCAGATGGGCTGTGACAGCGGTGAAACACCGCCCACAGCTCAGAGAGTCTAGAAGAATGCAGCCAGCTGCAGGGATGTGACGTGTGCGGCACTTGACTGTGACGTCACTGGAGCGGGAACAGCGGTCTGCAATAGCACCACTCACAGGCACTATTGCCAACACAAGTTATTTGAGAGAAACATGGATTCTCAATATAATATCGAACTAGACAATAAAAAATATGGGTGAACCACCCTTTTAAGCTTTTTCATATTCCAATTTTGTGTGTTTTTTGGTCACTTGGTGATTTGCATTATTTTTTTTCAACTGTCCCTTTCAATCATCAAAACGTTATGACCAATAACGCTACTTCACTAAACAATGGTGGTTTTCCCCATCTACAAAAAAGTTACATGCACATGTGCTCAGATACACAAATTAAGTTACTATGCAGAAGTATTAACACTTAGGTGTTTTATAAAACCAAAAATAGATCTGTTGAAATACACTGTACAATATAAGCTTATGTATATTAACTTTAGCTACATTTCTCAACATTGAAATTGAATTCTGTAAACCACAGGATGAATAAACAGGTTAATGATCTGTGTTAAATATCAATAACACAGGTTTGTAAGGGAAAAATTGTTAAAAGGAAGAGGTGATTTTATATATACACAATATAGATTATATACACATATATTTATACATATACATTATATACGTCTGTGTTTATCTCTCTGTATGTCTCTGTATCAGTCTCTGTCTCTTTGTGTCTCTGTGTGTGTCTCTCTCCCTCTCTGTGTACCTCTCCCTCTCTGTGTACCTCTCCCTCTCTGTGTACCTCTCCCTCTCTGTGTACCTCTCCCTCTCTGTGTACCTCTCCCTCTCTGTGTCTCTTCCCCCCCATCCCTGTCTCTTTCCTCCGTCCCTGTCTCTTTTCTCGTCTGTCTCTTTCTCCGTCTCTTTACTTGTCTCTTTCCATGTCTCTTTCATTGTCTCTATCTCTCTGTCTCTTTCACTATCTGTCTCTCTCTGACTCTCTGTCTCTTTCCCTGGCTGTGTCTGTCTGCCTTTGTCTGTCTCTTTGACTGTCTGTCTCTCTCTATCCGTCTCCCCACTGACATCATATTACCTCACACATCAGCTTCTTACACTAACAATTTCCTTTGTTCCTATAGCAACCAATTACAGCTCCCATTAAGAACCTAATAGCTCGCAGTTCCATTGACTTTAATGGAGGCAGTTTTTTTGGAGAGTAACTATAAAGCGCGGGGTTAAATTTTCCTGTCAAAACATAGTTACTTTTGATAGGTGAACTCAAAATTCCATCATGCAGAGTTTTTTCAAAAACACCGACCCAATGAACCACAGCTTTTTTTCACAGGTCAAATAAAACAATTTAGTCAGGGACTTGGACCTTGAATGTGGCCGCCAAAGCTTCCATTTACAGCCTGGAAATTCTGGTTCTCTTCATCTTGTATCCAAATATATTCCTGTCTTTGAGACGCAAATTCATTTCAATACATAACAAGCGGCAGTGGGTCACAGCAGTGCGTGTCATCCTCACCCCGACGTGCAGCAGCGTGAGGAGGTCATCACACTGAGACCTCATCACACTGCTGTTGTCAACGCATTGCCATGTGGTAAGTGCTATATGGAGGAGCTGAAGATTATATCTCCTACCATTTACTGTGGAGGGCTTGTTTTTGTGGCAAGAGGTGTACTTTTGAATAACCCCATTCATTTTAATAAATAAAGTGTACTGTAAAACATGGAAAAAAAATCTTTATATATTTTTATTGTTTATTTACCATGTCCACTCTTTGATAAAACTGACCTGGCAATATGATTCCCCAGGTCAGTATGTGTACAATAGATACCAAATGTACACAGTTTTTTTTTTGTTTTTTTGTTTTTTTTTTAAATAGTGAACAAAAAACAAAATTGTAAAAATAAAAAAAATATTTTTTTGCTTTTGTATCCATTTTCTGATACCCACACCGATTCTATGTATAATATCCTCCCCACACAAACATTGTTCCTCTGTATAATATCAAACCACACACTGCCCCTCTGTTTACTATCCCCCCAAACTGCCCCTCTGTGTAATATCCCCCACACATTGCTCCTTGCAATACTATGCCCCCTTTCTCAATTTTCCCTATTGCCCTATAATGTGCCCTCATAGAAACACTTTGCCCCATGCCCCCTTCCCTTCCCTCCACAGTAAATGTTAAGACATATAATCTTCAGCTCCTACATTAATCACTTACCATTCTCCGTCACCTTCTCCGCACGGCACTGCATTGACAACAGCAGTGTGAAGAGGTCACAGTGTGATAACCTCATCAGGCTGCTGCACGTCGGGCCAAGGAAGACACACACTGCTCTGCCCCACTGTTGGTTGTCATTTATTTAAATGCATTTGCATCTCAAAAACAGGAGTACATTTGGATAGAAAATGAAGAGAACCAGAGTCTCCAATCACAAGTGACGTTTTGGCGACTGTATTCAAAGTACAATGCCGCTCCTCCAGTGGCCCTAATCAGCTCCCTGGGGACCGGCCTATGGTGCATATGGCCTACTACCCCCCAGCCTGCACCTGGCGCTAGAACATGGCTAATTTGCTGCAACAAGCCTGAAGTGCATCACATGTGCACTCACTCAGCATAAAGTGACTGAAGCAACCGAGGGCAGGTGACATCACTGATTATGTCAGACATGGCTGGCCCCTCTGCTGCGGCCATACTTTTAAGTATCTGCAGACTGTGGCTATGACTGGGGCCCAGGGCTTAACAAAGCTAAGTAATTTCCCCAGGGCCTGGGACCCCTCAAATACACAAGGGTAGTAATGCCCTGATGGTGACCCTGACTGTAGTCATTCCTGCTCTCCATTTATTTTTTAGCACACAAACAAGCTACACAAGGAGGAAATTATACAGCAGGACTGAGCTGTCTGGGGTGAGGTAAAAATGGCTAGAAAATTCACTTATGTTTCTGCCTCCCCGGGCTGATGTTTATACCTCTCTCAACCAGTTTCCACTTCCTGCTCCTCACTCCTTTCCTATCCTCTCCATAGCGTATAGTAGGCTGTGTCACATGACACCTGTGGTCTTGTCTGATGGATTTGAACAGTTTTTTTCAGAGTGGATAACAAGCTCAGGAGATGGGGGAGGGGAAGGAGGCAGATTTCCCTGATAAGATATATACAAGGTTTCTTATATTTACATGCACTACTGATTTATGAAAATGTTGTTGACAGTACAGTTCCATTAGAGCAGAGGTCTCAAACATGCGGCCGCACAGGCTGCTTCTTGCGGCCCACAGGACCGTGGACCCGGTAACGAACATAGCCGGAGCAGAGGCCGCAGCTGTCAGAGCTTTATGTCAGATGAATGTTTTGCCGGCGCTGCAAAGTCAAGCTCTCTCTGCACAACTAAATTTTGCCGCCGGCCAAATCAGAGTCAAGCAACTGACGCGTATGACCTTAGTTGCTTGTTTCTGATTGTCTGGCAGCTGCTATAGAGAACTTGACTGCGTGGTAGCTACAAAACAAAGCGCTGACAGTGTCTGCGAATGTTACCAGGTCCACGTGCCTGCGGGCCGCATGAAGCAAAGAGGAAAGAGGACGCCGAGGGAACGGCGGACAGGTGATAAAGTTTTGATGTGTGTGTTTCTCTTTCCCGCTGAGGCTGCACAGGTCAGGGTGTGTGTGTGTGTGTGTGTGTGTGTGTGTGTGTGTGTAGAATGGCACAAGAGGGGACCTGGCAGGGGCATTGCTACAGGAAGAGGACCTGCATGGGCACATAAGTAAAAAGGGACAAGGATGGACACATTACCACAGGATGCGGCACATTACTACAGGATGGCGGACAAGGATGGGCGTATTACTTCAGGATGGGGACAAGGAGGGGCACATTACTACAGGATGGGTGCATTACTACAGGATGAGGACAAGGATGGGCACATTCCTACAGGATGAGGACAAGGATGGGCACATTACTAGAAGATGGGAACAAGGATGTGCATATTACTACAAGATGGGGATAAGGATGAGCCTATTACTACAAGATGGGGACAAGGATGAGCCTATTACTACAAGATGGGGACAAGGATGGGGCACATTAGTACAGGATGAGGACAAGGATGGGCACATTTCTACAGGGTGGGGACAAAGATGGGCACATTCCTACAGGATGAGGACCAGAATGGGGCAAAAAGCCTCCAGTTCCTGTAAATTCCTGGACTTTCTTGCATGAACTGCATGGTTGAGTTCTCGCCAAAGTGACTCAATGATAATAAGGTCAGGAGACTGAGATGGCCACTCTAGAACCTTCAAAATGTTCTGCTGTAGCCAATGGCAGGGCGACTTGGCCTTGTGTTTTGGATCATTGTAATGTTGGAACGTCCAAGTACATCCCATGCGCAGCTTCCGGGCTTATGAGTGCCAATTTGCCTGCAGTATTTGCTGATAATGTGCTGCATTCATCTTTCCTTCAACTTTGACCAAGTTTCCTGTGCCTTTGTAGCTCTCACATCCCCACATCATCAGCGAACCACCTCCGTGCTTTACAGTAGGAATAGTGTTCCTTTCATCATAGGCCTTAACACCTCTCCAAATATAACATTTATAGTGGTGGCCAATAAGTTCGATTTTGGTCTTATCACTCCAAATTACCAAGAAGAATGGGCAGCTTTACCATCTGAGAAAATAAAGAGCCTTATCCACAACTACCACAAAAGACTTCAAGCTGTCATTGATGTTAGAGGGGGCAATACACTGTATTAAGAACTGGGGTATGTGAACTTTTGACCGGATCATTTAGATGTTTTTGGTTGTCATTGTAATTTTAAAACAGAAAACACAGTAGTTTGCTTCGCCCAACCGATAACCACGAATGGAAAAAAATATTTTGTGTTATCGTTAATATTCTCGAATATACATACATACATATTATATATATATATACATATACATACATACATATTATATATATATATATATACATATACATACATATATATACACATATATATAATATATATATATATATATATATATATATATATATATAAAGGGGCCGAGGAAGCAAACAAATCTGCCGGGGTATGTACACATTTGAACACAACTATATACACAAAAACATAAAACAGTACATTTGTTAGCATAAACACAAAATGTTCATAAACAGTGTATAGAAAAACAATAGGGTGCCAATAAAAATGTCACTTTGTCCTAAAAAGAATGAGGCCCCCCAAATTATTTTTTTTCTACGTGCGGCCCTTATACCCAGCCGAGTTTGAGACCCCTGCTTTAGAGGGAACTGAAGCAGCCTGTAAGTCCCATAGATTAACAGGTTCAAATTCCTAAAACCTTGTAATCATCGAAATGCATCAAACACAAACAACTGTAGTAAATTTGCTTGTAAAATGTTAAGAATTACAACTGAAAACCATGTAATAAAATAAATCCTCTAATGCACTATTGCATCTGTTTTATATTAACTATACAACTAACCACAACGTTATAATCAGATATCAATTTCCGGTAAAACTTTGCTACTGTAATTAAGAAACTTCAGGTCCAATGTTACAGGCTACATGGTACTTATGCTAAGAAATTAAAGAAGAAAAATAATTTAACTCATTCGAAATATTCTCACACTTCCACAAAAACATATTAAAGTGGATGTTCCATGAACAAAGTACATTTTAATTAACAGATCTTGAAATAAAAGAAAAAAAAATCCACATTCCCATTTGGATGTGTTTAAAAAAAAAAAATAAAAAAAAATGTTCCTGTGCCGAGATATTATAAACGTGCCCCTGCTTTCAAATATGTAAATGTCTGTGTCCCACCGTACAGGAACCTGTCTGCTTCTGACCAGGGAAAGAGACAAAAGAGTATACAGAAATTACAGCATGGGATTGCAGCTGATTCTGTGAGGCAACATGTTTTACCTCTCGGAAAGCAGCAGAGGCAATCCCGTGCTATGATTTCTGTACATTCTCTTTTGCATCCTTCCCACATGGTCAGACACAGCCATTACAAAAGTACATAGCAGGGACACATATATAAGATCTCAGCACAGGAACATTTTTTTTTTAAAGACATCTAATTGTGGAAATTATTCTTGTTGATTAAAATGTACTTTGTTCATGGGACAAGCCTTTTAAACAAGCAGTATAAATCATACAGAAGGAATTTGATAATTTGCAAATACCAAACCACATCATTAAAAGTGCTGTCCACTTAAAACAAGTTCTCACCTATCCACCATATAGATGATAATGTAATGATCAGTGGGGATCCCCAAGAATGGAGCAACAGTGTACAAGTGTAAACTGCACTCCACCTATATCCTAGAGGGGGCCAAGCGCCGTGTATGTTTTTTTGGCAGGCCCTTAGGGAATAAATGGGGCAGCTGTTGGGCCTCTGACTTTTGATGTCATTTTCTAATGGGGATAAAAGTTCCCAGTTAGGAATAAAAATTTCCACCATCTTCAAATAAGTGTTGGTCACAGCGATGGGGCACCAATCAATCAGCAAGTTATAACCGATCCTTAGGAAAGATGGTCACTTGTTTTAACCAGACAACCACTTTTAACCTTTTCCTAGCCTGAGTCCCCCCCCCGGGGGGGGGGCATTCAAAATAATCCGTTAAGCTCTTTTGTCCTCTGGCAGGAGACATCACACCGATGGGTGGCAACGAATGTCGTCTTCTGAAAATGGGTTTGAGCAGATTCCGTTTTCACTATCGAACGCTGGAATAAATATAACTGATGACGACCTATAATAGGTTTTCAATGGGCGAAACAGGAAATTGTATTGGATAGGAAAAGGTTAATGTTAGTTTTGACATCACTAATGGTTAAAAGCGCTTGTAAAAAACAAGCAACCTTTGCAATTTACCCCTATTAGGGAATAGAGCTGGAGCGACAGAGGCCTGGGAAGAGCTTACACATGCTGAATGCACTTCAGCATCATTTGCACAGCTTTTTAATCACCGATTTTCTACTAATGGAGGAACGGACTATCATGTACAAGGTATTGCTGGTCTTATTGTAAGGGCTACATGTGCATAAAAATAATTTGTGGGTTCAGTCCGGTCGCTGCTGTTACAGGCAGATGGAGGCTAACATTAGACACATGTCCAATTTTGATCCAATTCACAATAAATATAAACAGTAAAGAGTAAATTCATCAAGTCCAAACCACAGCATCATTTGCATTAGTGAATATGTTACATTGAAACTGCAGTGTTTCAGAGAAAATATTCTTTCAAAAGCCAGCTAAGGACTATGTGACGGATGTCTAGTTCACGGCCAGTCTCTGATGGCTTCTACCTGCAAGATTCCTTGGACCAACAGCTCTTTCCCTACACACATGGAGAGAGGCCGTCAGTCTACGGCAGCATTCTCCAACTCCAGTCCTCAAGAGCCACCAACAGAACACATTTAACATTTTTTTTAGTACTGCAGAGGTGATGGAATTATTCAGGACTGGTTTTGGGGAACACTGGTCTAGGGCATCAGGGTAGGTGGACTCCGCTGGTGACCTGCCTTGGTCTAATCACCTTAGTATAACAGTCCCCGGACAGCTTTACTGAACGGCGCAGTGTTTCATGGCAACAGCTGCAATAACTACAGTTCAGGCAGCATGAATTTTGAGTTTGAACACCATTAATTTATGATAAAAAAGACTGGAGCATATAGACACATTTCCAGGGACTGGAAACAGTGCGCTCCAAAAGAATCTGCACCTCCCAGAGTAAAACAGGAAGCCACAGGCAGAAAGCCAGGGACTGGAAACCGCGTTCCGGAAGAATCTGGACAACCCAGGGTAAAGCAGGATGCCGGGGCTA
>NC_134355.1:376892232-377024732 GCF_048569485.1 Anomaloglossus baeobatrachus
GAGCCGAGCGACCAACCTCTTTCCCAACCAGATTGCAGGAGGGAAGGCAAAGTAGGCAATGCCGATGGCCAGGGAGACCCTCCCTGAGCAGAACACTAAGATAAGAATATCTTCCACGAGTTGTGGTAGATCTTGGCAGACCGCGGCAGGCTAGCCCGTCTCATGGTGGCAATGACGTCGTGCTCACGGTCGACCGACGGTGAGATGCCACAGATCACGGTACCACGACCTCCCCGGCCAGTCTGGGGCGACGAGGATGGTGTGGCAGCAATCGGTAGCTGGAACTGTGACCAATCCTGAGCCAAGGCGCCTGTCGCCAGAGCTCTTTGATCGTAAGACCGCGTCATGAAAATCGGGACCTTGTTGTTGCCGAGAAGCCATGACGTCGACGTCCGTCTTCATCCTGCGTCTACAGAATTCTTGCAAACAAACGGGTGCAGAGCCCATTCCCCTGCGTCCACGCCCTGGCGACTGAGGAAGTCTGCTTCCTAGTGTCGTACGCCCGGGATGTGAACAGCTGATATGGTGTATGCTCTGTCTTCTACCCATAGCAGAATCCGCCGGACCTCTTGGGAGTCTTGTCGACTGCGTAGTCCGCCTTGGTGGTTGGGTGTATGCCACCGCTGTGGATAGTCCGACTGAATTCGGATCTATTTGCATTCCAGCCACTGCAGGAAGGCTTGCAGTGCAAGATACACTGCCCAGAGCTCCAGACCACTGAGTTGAAGAGTGGACTCCTCTGAAGATGGTCTTTGACCGTCTGGAAAAGCTAAAACTCGCCTCTGGATGAGGCGCCTCCTTGAAGGAGAGACTGTCCCCTCGTCTGTAGTGAACGCTGTTTGTCCAGCGGAAGCTTCACTATCGCTGAGAGAGTGTGAAAACTCTCCAGGAGATGCCAGCGATTGGGTTCAACCTTGACAAGTTGAAGACCCACCCGAAACTCTGGGAAGGGTCCAGCGCCATGTTCAGGTTGTGTTGGCATGCTTGTAAAGGAGAGTGCCTTGACCAGTAGATTGCCCAAGTAAAGGATCACAGAGTGACCGTGAGAGCGCGGGACTGCTCCCTCTGCTGCCACGAACTTGGTGAACACCCGTGGGGCTGTCGCCAGCCAAAGGGTATGGCTACGAAACGAAATATTCTCGTCTTTAATAACGAATCGTAGCCAACGCCGGTGCCTCGGAGCAATCGGCACGTGTAGATAAGCATCCTGATGTCTATTGAAGCTAGGAAAACTCCTTGAGACAGAGAGGCAATGACGGAGCGGAGTGATGCCATCCGGAACCGCCTGGTTTTCACGTGCTCGTTAAGCAGTATAAAGTCCAGAACGGGACGGAAGGAGCCGTCCTATTTTGGCACCACGACCAGGTCGGGGCAAAATGCGTATCTGGTTCCTGAAGAGGAACAGGGATTACCGCTCTTTCCGCCTGCAGAAGAGCCTCGGCTCGGTCGGTGCGGTAGTTTGAAAACAAACTGACTCTCACTCACAGGCCCTCAACCTGCGGTAGGTAAATGCCGCTAAAGCGGGGGAGTCTGCCCCCCCGCGGTTGCGGAGTGAGAGGACTGAAAATTATGAGGAAAACGCTTTGGTAGCGGGTCCTCCGGCTGCCTTCCCCGGGCGTGAATTGAGCCCGCTAGGAATCTATGCCCTTCTGGGCTTTTTGAGTCGTCTTGGATAGTTGAATGATTTCATTCAACCCTTACCAACAGACTATCACTAGATAAAGGCAACCTGGTTAAGCACTTCGTTGGAAGCAGCCTCTGTTCCAATCTCTCAACTACTAGCCTCTGCGTAAAAACACGGAGTTGGCGGATGCCACTGACGTCCGGCTCGTAGAGTCTCGGACAGCAATAACAGCATGATTCGCCATGCCGACATTGCGAGTTAAAGACGCTGCTGGGACCGAGAGTACCTGTGACAGCGACCCTCTGCGCAATACTAGCTGAAATAGCTTGGAGTGCCTTCACGGCTGCGACTGCCGGAGCAGCCGACCTGCCGATAGCTTCATAGACAGATTGCAACCAGAGGCCAATCTGCCTGTCAATGGCCTTTTGAAGTGAAGTCCTATCCACCACTACAACTATAGATCTAGCTGCAAGCATGGAGATTGGGGGATCCACATTTGGATACTGGGTCTAGCGCTTGACCACGTCAGGGGGAGCGACACGTGTCTCATTAATACGGTCGGAGAAACGCTTATCGTGATAAGCGTGTCGTTTCTGGACTGCGTCTCTGGAGTCAGAGTGCTAAACAAGTACTCAATATATAGAGATTTCTCTTGCTGTGAAGCTGACCCCTCCACTGGAGGAGTTGAGGGAGAAATACCCAACCTTTCGTTGATGGACGCAATAAGATTATTCACTATAGCGTCACCATCCGGTGTATCCGGATTGAGAGCGGTCTCAGGAACAGAGTCCTGAACAGCTACGTCTGCCTCATCGTACAGAGAGTACTCCAGCTGGGACCTTGCCCAGTGATGTAGTCGAGGGCTAATGCCAGCGAGCCCGCTTAGGCCATCTGGGACTGTCGACCGTGTCGGATGCCTGCTCTCTGGGATGCCTGGAATCACTCTGGCGCCTTGAGATGCTCCAGATCAGGGCGGCCAGGGTCATTGCAACCATATTGCCCACGGTCTGCTTGGGGTGCAAAGTCTGTAAGATGTCAGTCATAGTCACAGACAATATATCAGCGGAAAAACTGCAACTTCGTCCCTGTCTCTGGACAGAGATCACAGGTGGTTCCTTTGGCCACATATAGCAGAGACCCCGGTTGAGCAATTGCACGCACTGGGGGTCCTGAAACCGTATGACATGCAGTACAAGCAGCATAGAAAGCCCGTGCATTGGCAACTTGTCTTTTTCTGCTGTTGTTGTCTAGCTATCTAAGAGCCTAGCCGAGGATAGCGACCGTACAGTGAATAGTCATACAAGCATGAAGTACAAATAAACACTTCAGCACATGTAGTACACGCAGCATTGAAAACTTGTGGCTTGGCACATTTGCTCTTCTGCTGCTGTTGTCTATTTATCTAGGAGCATGAGACAAGGATAGCGACATACAGTGAATGTATAGCATACAGCATGACAGTAAACACTGCAGCCCATGCAATCCAAGCAGCATTGAAAGCTTGCGCGTTAGCACCCTAGCCTTTCTGCTGCTGTTGTCTATTTATCCAGGAACATTAGCCAAGGATAGCGACATACAGTGAATGTATAGCATACAAGCATGACAGTAAACACTGCAGCCAATGCAAGTCAAGCAGCATTGAAAACTTGTGCTGTAGCACCATTGCTCTACTGCTGCTTTTGTCTGTTTATCTGGGCGCATTAGCCAAGAATAGCGACATACAGTGAATGTATATCATAACAATAAACCGTGCAGCACATGCAAGCGAAGCAGCATTGAAAGCTTGTGCCTTAGCACAAATTGCTCTACTGCTGCTGTTGCCCAATCTGACAGTAAACACTGCAGCACATGCAAACGAAGAAGCATTGAAAGCTTGTGCCTCAGCAGCATTGCTTATTTGCTGCTGTTGCCCAGAATAGCGGCAGTACAGTACAGTGCATAGCATATCAGCACACAGCCCAAAAGCCCACTTCAGCATTAGTGGTGTCAGTTGCTTACCGCCCGCACAAGAGCGGGTGCGAGGTCGCCCAAAAACCTGTGACTGGTTCCGTTCTCCCAGAGTGGAAACCATAATGGCTGCCGGCTTCTCTTCCCCGTCCTGTGCAGAGGGGCGGGCCGTGGGCGAGCCCCAGCCAAGAGCGGGAACCCGGCGTCTCACTGTGTTCAGTGAGAGGGGGCTGGAGAATGCAAAGCAGACTCCAGCTCCCTGCGCTGAGCTACTGTACAGCGTCCCGCCCCTCCTCTGACTGGCAGGGCTGGGGCGGGAACGAAACGAAAACTAGGCCGCAAAGCCGGGGACTCTAGTAATAAGCGCGGCCGTCCCATGTGCACGGCCGACGCCGAAGTCCCCCGGCGCACCACAAGTCCCAGCCGCGCCACAATGTAAAAAACAACCAGCAGCGGCCGGCGCGGCCGTTTTCAATACATAAATTCACTCAGCAAAGCTGCAGTGAATAATAGCACCAGCGCTCCGCGCTGTTGTCCCCGGCGCACTAACACTCCCAGCAATGCTGGTGTGTGTGGGCGCGATGTGCATGGGAACACAGAGTACCTTGATGTAGCAGGGCCCTGTCCCTGACGATACTCAGCTCCATATCCAGCAGGTTCTTTTGGGTCTGTGGATGGAGCTCGGTCTCTGTGCCTGGAGACCGGTAAGATCCCACTTCACCCAGAGCCCCTCATGGGGATGGGGAAGGAAAACAGCATGTGGGCTCCGGCCTCTGTACTAGCAATAAGTACCTCAACCTTACAACACCATCCACGGGTGAGAAGGGAGCATGCTGGGGGCCCTACATGGGCCCTCTTTTCTTCCATCCGACATAGTCAGCAGCTGCTGCTGACTAAAATCTGTGGAGCTATGCATGGATGTCTGACCTCCTTCGCACACAAAGCTAAAAACTGGAGAACCCGTGATATCACGGGGGGGTATAGCCAGAAGGGGAGGGGCCTTGCACTTTTTAGTGTAGTGCTTTGTGTGGCCTCCGGAGGGCAGTAGCTATACCCCAATCGTCTGGGTCTCCCAATAGAGCGCTGAAGAAAGTGGGCAAGGTAAACGGCCAGGGAGAAAAACCCTGAGCAGAGCACCACGACAGGAATATTTTCCACGTCCTGTGGTAGATCTTGGCGGACGTTGGTTTCCTAGCCTGTCTCATAGTGGCAATGACCTCTTGAGATAATCCTGAAGACGCTAGGATCCAGGACTCAATGGCCACACAGTCAGGTTGAGGGCCGCAGAATTCAGATGGAAAAACGGCCCTTGAGACAGCAAGTCTGGTCGGTCTGGTAGTGCCCACGGTTGGCCGACCGTGAGATGCCACAGATCTGGGTACCACGACCTCCTCGGCCAGTCTGGAGCGACGAGGATGGCGCGGCGGCAGTCGGCCCTGATCTTGCGTAACACTCTGGGCAACAGTGCCAGAGGAGGAAACACATAAGGGAGTTGAAACTGCGACCAATCCTGAACTAAGGCGTCTGCCGCCAGAGCTCTGTGATCTTGAGACCGTGCCATGAATGTCGGGACCTTGTTGTTGTGCCGGGACGCCATTAGGTCGACGTCCGGCGTGCCCCAGCGGCAACAGATCTCCTGAAACACGTCTGGGTGAAGGGACCATTCCCCTGCGTCCATGCCCTGGCGACTGAGAAAGTCTGCTTCCCAGTTTTCTACGCCCGGGATGTGAACTGCGGATATGGTGGAGGCTGTGACTTCCACCCACAGCAGAATCCGCCGGACTTCCTGGAAGGCTTGCCGACTGCGTGTCCCGCCTTGGTGGTTGATGTATGCCACCGCTGTGGAGTTGTCCGACTGAATTCGGATCTGTTTGCCTTCCAGCCACGGCTGGAACGCCTTTAGGGCAAGATACACTGCCCTTATCTCCAGAACATTGATCTGAAGGGAGGACTCTGAGTCCAAGTCCCCTGAGCCCTGTGGTGGAGAAAGACCGCTCCCCACCCTGACAGGCTCGCGTCCGTCGTGACCACCGCCCAGGATGGGGGCAGGAAGGATTTCCCCTTCGACAGAGAAGTGGGGAGGAGCCACCACTGAAGGGAAGCTTTGGCTGCCCGAGAAAGGGAGACGTTCCTGTCGAGGGACGTCGACTTCCTGTCCCATTTGCGGAGAATGTCCCATTGAAGTGGACGCAGATGAAACTGCGCAAAAGGAACTGCCTCCATTGCTGCCACCATCTTCCCTAGGAAGTGCATGAGGCGCCTCAGGGGGTGTGACTGACCTTGAAGGAGAGATTGCACCCCTGTCTGTAGTGAACGCTGTTTGTTCAGCGGAAGCTTCACTATCGCTGAGAGAGTATGAAACTCCATGCCAAGATATGTCAGTGATTGGGCCGGTGTCAGATTTGACTTTGGAAAATTGATGATCCACCCGAAACTCTGGAGAGTTTCCAGAGCAATGTTCAGGCTGTGTTGGCATGCCCCTTGAGAGGGTGCCTTGACAAGGAGATCGTCTAAGTAAGGGATCACCGAGTGTCCCTGAGAGTGTAGGATTGCCACCACTGTTGCCATGACCTTGGTGAAGACCCGTGGGGCTGTCGCCAGGCCGAAAGGCAGTGCCACGAACTGAAGGTGTTCGTCCCCTATTGCGAAACGCAGGAAGCGCTGATGCTCTGGTGCAATCGGTACGTGGAGATAAGCATCTTTGATGTCTATTGATGCCAGGAAATCTCCTTGGGACATTGAGGCGATGACGGAGCGGAGCGATTCCATCCGGAACCGCCTGGCTTTCACATGCTTGTTGAGCAGTTTTAGGTCCAGAACGGGACGGAAGGATCCGTCCTTTTTTGGCACCACGAACAAGTTGGAGTAAAAACCGTGACCCCGTTGCTGAAGAGGAACCGGGATCACCACTCCTTCCGCCTTCAGGGTGCCCACCGCCTGCAGAAGAGCCTCGGCTCTGTCGGGGGGCGGAGATGTTCTGAAGAAACGAGTCGGAGGACGAGAGCTGAACTCTATCCTGTAACCTTGAGATAGAATGTCTCTCACCCATCGGTCTTTTACTTGTGGCAGCCAGGCATCGCAAAAGCGGGAGAGCCTGCCACCGACCGAGGATGCGGTTTGAGGAGGCCGAAAGTCATGAGGAGGCCGCTTTGGGAGCGGTTCCTCCGGCGGTCTTTTTAGGACGTGACTTAGACCGCCATGCATCGGAGTTCCTCTGATCTTTCTGAGGCCTTTTGGACGAGGAAAATTGAGACCTGCCCGCGGTCCGAAAGGACCGAAACCTCGATTGTGCCTTCCGTGGTTGAGGTCTGTTTGGTTTGGACTGGGGTAAGGATGAATCCTTTCCCTTGGATTGTTTAATGATTTCATCCAATCGCTCACCAAACAAGCGGTCGCCAGACAATGGCAGACCGGTTAGGAACTTTTTGGAAGCAGAGTCTGCCTTCCATTCACGTAGCCACATGGCCCTGCGGAGTACCACCGAATTGGCGGATGCCACCGCCGTACGGCTCGCCGAGTCCAGGATCGCATTAATGGCGTAGGACGCAAACGCCGACGCCTGAGTGGTTAAGGACACCACTTGCGGGGCAGATGTACGAGTTACTGCATTAATCTGCGCCTGACAAGCTGAGATAGCTTGGAGTGCCCATACGGCTGCGAATGCTGGAGCAAAAGACGCGCCGATAGCTTCATAGATGGATTTCAACCATAGTTCCATCTGTCTGTCAGTGGCATCTTTGAGTGAAGCCCCATCTTCCACTGCAACTATGGATCTAGCCGCCAGGCTGGAGATTGGAGGATCCACCTTAGGACACTGAGTCCAGCCCTTGACAACCTCGGGGGGGGAAGGGATAACGTGTGTCCTTAAGGCGCCTGGAAAAACGCTTGTCTGGACAGTCTCGGTTTTTCTGGATTGCCTCTCTGAAGTCAGAGTGATCCAGAAACATATTTAATGTACGCTTGGGAAACCTGAAACGGAATTTCTCCTGAGAAGCAGACTCCTCAACTGGAGGAGCTGGGGGAGAAATATCCAACACCTGATTGATGGTCGCTATAAGGTCATTCACTACTGCGTCACCTTCAGGTGTATCTAGGTTGAGAGCGGCTTCAGGATCAAAATCCTGATCTGATACCTCCGCTTCATCCTCCAGAGAGTCCCCCTGCTGGGACCCTGAACAGTGTGATGAAGTGGAGGGAATTTCCCAGCGACCCCGCTTGGGCGGCCTGGGACTGCGGTCCGTGTCAGAGACCTCACCCTGGGACCTATGGGATACCCCAGGGGCACTTTGCTGTTCCAATTGAGGGGGACCAGGGGTCCAGGATTGGATAGTGCCCGGGGCCTGAATCACCGGTCTGGACTGCAATGCTTCCAGTATTTTAGCAGACCATTTATCCATACTCTTAGACAGTTTGTCAGCAAAGGCTGCAAACTCCGTCCCTGTCACCTGGACAGTGGTAGCAGGTGGTTCCACCTGGGCCACCAGTCGCAGAGGCTCCGGCTGAGTAAGTGCCACAGGGGCCGAGCATTGCACACAATGAGGGTCAGTGGAACCTGCCGGTAGTACAGCTGTACATGAGGTACATGTTGCAAAGTACGCCTGTGCTTTGGCACCCTTGCTTTTTGCGGATGACATGTTGTCTCCTCTGAGAACAACCAGGAGGGTATATAGCCAAAAATCAACAGAGCGACCGTACAGTGCAAATGTATAGCCTATAAGCATATATATATATATATATATATATATATATATATATATATATATATATATATATATATATATATATATATATATATATATATATACACTTCGGTACTCAGTGGGGCCAGCACCACAGGTGCTGCTTACCGACCGCTCAGAGCGGTTGTGTGATCTCCAGATTCCCTGCCTGGGTCTCCCTGTGTTGTCTCTCCTCTCCAGCGTCTGAATCGCTGACAGGAATGGCTGCCGGCGTTCTGTGGGGAGGAGGAGACCGTGGGCGTGCCCAAGAAAAGTGCGGGAATCTAGTGCCCCAGTGTACTGAGTGAGGAGGGAGGAGGATACTAATGTATGCTCCAGCCCTCAGCGCTGACGATCTGTGCAGCGTCCCGCCCTTCCCCTGACTGGCAGGCCTGTGGGCGGGAATATACGACACTAGGCCGCAGAAGCCGGGGACTAAAGTTATAAGCGCGGTCGGCAATAAGCGCGGCCGCGCGGTAGTTCCCGGCGCACTAACACACCCAGCAGTGCTGCAATGTGTATGTCACCAGCGCTCCATGCGCGGTAGTCCCCGGCGCACTAACACACCCAGCAGTGCTGCAATGTGTATGGCACAAGCGCTCCATGCGCGGTAGTCCCCGGCGCACTAACACACCCAGCAGTGCTGTAATGTGTATGGCACCAGCGCTCCATGCGCGGTCCCCACGGGGACACAGAGTACCTCATAGTAGCAGGGCCTTGTCCCTGACGATACCCAGCTCCTATCCTGCAGATTCCCAGGGGCTGCGGAGGGAGCACGGCCCCAGTGCCTGGAGACCGATCCAGATCCCACTTCACCCAGAGCCCATTAAGGGATGGGGAAGGAAAACAGCATGTGGCTCCTGCCTGTGTACCCGCAATGGGTACCTCAACCTTAACAACACCGCCGACAAAGTGGGGTGAGAAGGGAGCATGCTGGGGGCCCTGTTATGGGCCCTCTTTTCTTCCATCCGACATAGTCAGCAGCTGCTGCTGACTAAGTTGTGGAGCTTATGCGTGGATGTCAGCCTCCTTCGCACAAAGCATAAAAACTGAGGAGCTCGTGAGCACGGGGGGTGTATAGGCAGAAGGGGAGGGGTGTTACACTTTTAGTGTAATACTTTGTGTGGCCTCCGGAGGCATAGCTATACACGCAATGGTCTGGGTCTCCCAATGGAGCGACAAAGAAAATAAAAATACACAAACACATTTTTATTTGAAAAAACACTCCCCAACACATTCCCTCTTTCACCAATTTATTAGAAAGAAAAACAAATCCAGGTCTGGTGTAATACAAGGGGGTCCCACGATGATCCATATCATAGTCAATGTCCCAGTCAATGAAGAACAGAATGTTCCCTATTTGCTGGGAGAGCCGTGCAGTGACCTGAGCTAACATCAATAGGTCAGCCCAGGTCACTGCAGGGCATGACGAGTGCTGCTATCAGGAGGTTAGCGAGGTATATTACCTGCGATGATCGCTGAACTCCTGACAGCAGCGCTGTCACCGAGTTCAATGACCGCCGCCTTCACAAACAAAGTATTGCGAGCGGCCCGTGACGTCACCACTAGTAACCGTCTCGGGTCGACAGCGAGAGGTGATGTGACAAGCGGCGGGCATAGAAGGCAGTGACGACCGCTGACGTCAGAAGGGCAGGACTTCATCACCTCCTGACTGTAGTGCTTGTCATCCCCCGCGGCTGCTGACACTGCAGTGCGGGCAGCCGTGGGGCTGGGGCTGGAGTGGGACACTGACTGCACGGGCACCCAACGGAAGTCATATGGAAGTGCTTCCGTGTTGCTTCCGGGAATTTTGCGGACCCATTGACTTGTATTGAGTCACGGTTCGTTATTACGGAACAGAATAGGACATGTTCCATAATAACGGAGCGGACATACGGCATCCGATGTGTTTTTTTTTGTAGGATCGGATGCACGTGGAAGTGCTACCGTGTACCATCCGATCCTACACAAAAGACATTGAAAAGATGCTCCTGTCCATGGGGCCGCAAAAAAAACAGGAACAGACCAGGACAAACGGAACGGTCATATGAATGAGCCCACCTGCAGCTATTGCAGTGTGTGCAGGCTGTGAGATCAGGAGTCAGCTGACTCCAGCGCTGGCCGATAAATTCTGTGTCCCGCTGCAGAAGGATCAGGTAAAATAACGGTTGCATGCGCTGCACATTTAATCCACAGGATCCGGTCATATGCGGTTGGCTGATGATGCGGACGACACACAGACTAGGCAAAAGGGGAAAAAAGCAATCTCATCACCCCGTCACTTTTTTTTCCCCAATTATTTTTTTCACATGTTGCACCGACTAATAATCATAATTTCTGTACACACACACACGCATGCATGCACGCACGCTTTCTTCCCCTGGTTGTGCAGAGCTGGGAGCTGCTGCTGTCTGTGTGATTTCTCTCAGTGCATCCACACAGGGAAGAGGCAGGGAGGAGGCTTTGGGTGGAGAGCTGAGGGGGGTGTTACACACAGTGGGTGTGTTAGATAAGCTAGACACCGCCCTAGAGCCACAAAGAGTTCTGGGACTTGTAGGAACTGAACACAGGAAGTCAGAGGAGAGATTAACCCCATCAGAGCTGGAGCCAGCAATGAGCATGTGCTGCTAGTGCACAATAAAAGGTAATTTTGCTGAAAAAACATAATAGATGTGTTGAGGGGCACATATTAGCAAGATTTATCAGAAAAAAAAAAAGTTTTGGTAACTGGACAAATTCTTTAAGCATTATAGGGTCTTGGGTGCATGTAGGGCTCCAATGGCCATCATACAGGACTTGAGAGGATTTGTTGAGTGGTCAAACAGCTTTATATATTTGGATTTTAATTTAGTGTGAACTGAATTTACAAAAAGTATAAGCTAAACCTAGAAAATCCGAAAGTTCTGGAGAGGATATAATATATACACAATGCACGTATATTACAAGGGTAACAGCAGATGACGAGTGTAGAAAACACCTAGTGCCATCATTACGTGTTACACATTCTAGGATTGAAGCCTCCGGAGTACAAATTACCAATGCGAAGATCTTTAGTCTTGATTTTTGAGGCTGGATATCACTTCATTGGCCTGGAGTTCTGATTGGTCTGTTTCTTAATGGTAGTAAAATCCAGGCTTTGACCACTGTTGCATTGATCATATAAACTCTGAAAGAAAGGGACATCAATAATTGTTATTCTCTTTTATAAAAGTACTGGATACCGTTCAGATGAGATAACATGTCCTAAATTCTGTAACCGTGCAGTGTAAAATGAGGGTGCTCATTGTAGCCTCCACTAGAACATACAATGCAGCAGTTTGTAGCTTGATAAATCTAGATGTCTGGTGCACACTCCTTGAGTTTTTCCTAGTCTTAGGTCAGCGGTTATCGTCTACCCTTTTTGATGCCTTTAGGCTTGTGTTAGGATTTTGTTAACTAGTTGTCAGCCATTTCCCTCCTACATGTTTTAGCTTTTCCCCCTTTTGATTTCAGTATTCCCTTATGACAATTAGCGGAAATGATCTCAAATACCATTCAGGGGCAAAACATCACAAACAATAATTCACTTAAACATCTGAAGCATAAAAGGTACATTCAACACAATGACGTTTAAGGCTATGTGCGCACTAGAAATGTGAAGTTTCTCAAGAAAATTTCTTGAGAAACTTCTGCCAGTGAAAGATTTCCGGACCTGCGGAAAAAATCCGCACCAAATCCGCATGCGTTTTTGCCGCGGATTTACCGCGGATTTACCGCAGGTTTGTCCCTGCAATAAATAATAAAGATAATCGATAGACAGATAATGGATAGAGGGAAAGATGGATAGATGAATAGATAGATAGATAGATAGAGGGATGAATAGATAGATAGAGGGATAGATAGATGAATAGATAGATAGATAGAGGGATAGATAGAGGGATAGAGGGATAGATAGATAGATAGAGGGATAGATGGATAGATGAATAGATAGATAGAGGGATAGATGGATAGATAGATAGAGGGATAGATAGATAGATAGATGAGAAAAACCTATATAATGTTCCACCTCCCTGCATTTTCTAAGCTGGCACCCTTTAGTGACTTTCATGTGGCACTTAGGCTACTTTCACACCTCCGGTTTTTGCTATGCGGCACAATCCGGCACTTTGCATGAAAATCGCAACCGGTTTTTTTTGCTGCCAGTTGCAATTTTCCTGCATAGACTTTAATTAGTGCCGCATTGTGCCGCATGGCCTTGCGTTCCGTCCGGTTTTTGCCGCATGCGGCAGATGTAGCCGATGCGGCGGCCGGATGGAACGTTGCCTGGCACGTTTTTTCGTGCGGCAAAAAAAAACCGCATCGCGCCGCATTCGGCCGATGCGGCACATTTTTCAATGCATGCCTATGGCGGCCGGTTGCGGCGCGATGCGGCAATAACCGCATCCGGCCGCCACATGCGGTTTTTGCCACTGCGCATGCTCAGTAGCATGCCGCAAGCGGCAAAAACCGGACTAGCCGCACAGGAAAAACTTATGCAAAGGATGCGGTGTTTTCACCGCATCCGTTGCATAGCTTGCACAGCCGGATTGAGCCGCAGAGCTCAAGCCGGATGTGTGAAAGTAGCCTAAAGGGTGCTTAGCCTTGTATTTAGCCATAAAATAAATAAATAATTAAAAAAAAATGACGTGAGGTCCCCCCATTTTTTGTAGCCAGCTAGGGTAAAGCAGACGGCTGCAGCCTGCAGACCACCGCTGGCAGCTTCACCTTGGCTGATAATCCAAAACAGTGGGCACCCCACGCTGTTATTTTAAATTATATAAATAATTTAAAACAAAAAACGTGGGGTCCCCCCCATATTGGATCACCAGCCAAGGTAAAGCGGACAGCTGGGGTCTGATATTCTCAGACTAGGAAGGTCCACTGTTATTGGACACTCCCCAGCCTAAAAATAGCAGGCCGCAGCCGCCCCAGAAGTGGCGCATCCATTAGACGTGCCAATCCTGGCGCTTTGCCCCAGCTCATCCCGCGCCCTGGTGCGTTGGCAAACGGGGTAATATATGGGGTTGATGCCAGATGTTTAATGTCACCTGGCATCAAGCCCTGGGGTTGGTGAGGTCAGGCGTCTATCAGATACCCGACATCACCAACCCAGTCAGTAATAATTAAAAAATAGACAAAAAAAGTTTTATTTGAAAAAACACTCCCCAAAACATTCCCTCTTTAACCAATTTATTGAAAAGAGCACAATCAATTCCACGTCCGGCGTAATCCAATAAGGGGGGGGGGGGGGGCACGGCGATCCATACCATAGTCGCTGTCCCAGTCAATGAAAAACAGAATGTTCCCCATTGGCTGGGAGAGCAATGCAGTGACCTGAGCTAACATCAATAGGTCAGCTCAGGTCACTGCAGGGGATGACTAGCGCTGCCATCAGGAGCATAGATGAGATCATTACCTTCTGTGATCATCTCCTGTACTGCTGACGTCAGCGCTGTCACTGAGTTATCGCGAGAGCCCGTGACGTCACCGCTAGTGACAGTCTCGGGCCGCTCGCGAGACGGGCATAGACAGCAGTGACCGCGGTGACGTCAGGAGGCAGGAGATCGTCACAGCAGGTAATGATCTCACCTCCTGACAGCAGCGATCGTCATCCCCGCGGCTCCCAGCACTGCAGGATGTCAGTGTCTGCCTGCGCTGCCGCGTGACAGGCTGCTGACACTGCGGGCAGACACTGACACCCTGCAGTGCAGGCAGCCGCGAGGCCGGAGCAGGACACAGACTGCACGGGCACCTGGAGGTCGCACGGAAGTGCTTCTGTGCGGCGTCCAGGGAGTGCGACGTCTGTGTTTACTCTGCTCCTCTTCCTGGCATAATGACATCGCTTCCTGCAAAACCGCAGGCAGCGATGGGCATTCCCGCAGGTAATTCGCGGCTATTCCGGTGGTATACCGCACATCATTGCTACCTGCGGAATACCCCCGGAATACCGCAGGTACCTGCGGAAATTAATGGACATGCACATTTTCTCAAGAAAGTTTCTCGAGAAAATTTTCTCAAGAAATTTTCTTGAGAAAAATCCGCACAGTGCGCACAACTATTTTTTTTTCTCATTGAATTTCATGGGAAATGTCTGCACAAAGATTGCAGACATTTCTCAAGAAATTTCCGGGGCAAATCCGCGGGTAAATCCGCGGGAAAAACGGTCTAGTGCGCACATAGCCTAAGAGTCACATCTGATGGCTATTCCAGGAATTGCAATAAATGACAAAATAAGGCTAGGTCTATATGGCAACCTATATTGCAAGATCTCTTGCATCCAATGATTTCCTATGGTCTTGCACTGCAGCTCACTGGGACAGTTTCAAATGTCTAATTTTTTTTTGTATCTCAGGTCGCAAAGACTTACTTCATAAGTTGCATGTGACTGCGAATTTCAAGTAACTAAGATGCAAAATACTAAAGGGCTGGCACGACCAGAAAAATAGTAAAATGTGATCAAGTCATTTCATACTAGAAGAAAAAGCAGTACGTCAACAGCAAGGATCAACATTATAAAAAAGGCAAGGATTTCTGAAACATTCCCAGACAAACAAAAATTAAAAACTGGCTTATTAGTCATGTGCCAGTTCATTGGCTGTCTGGCATATTTAATGTGGCCACATGCTGGTCTGGCACCATGTCCCCGACGAAGTCCACACACAGAAACGCGCATTGGGACCTGGCACCAGCAGGAGGAGATGCCACTAGGTATTATATGCATTGGATGTTCTTTATGACACTGTTTTTATACCATTATATTTTGAACTAGCCGTATTCTATCATTATTCTAAGTCTCATTTCCACTGGCATTGGATTGATTCACATTTGTGATTTATTTATTTAATATCCCAGTGGTGTACGTGATCCAGTTTTTAGTGTTTTCTGTGTGGCTGCATTTTTTTTTATTCATGCTGCTTCCTTTTCAATCACTATTTTGCACCTCGCATTTAAATTAATTGTAATAAAATGTATATATTTTATATTCTATTCTTGGCTATATATTTTGGTTCTTTCAAGTGTGTTTTCAATTGATTAATTTACATATAGCCTTAGGTGAATTTATTCTTGCCTTCTGACTAACATGCCAGGGTGTACTACACTTTGATTAATGTTTACCTATTTAACCCTATATTTGGCACATGTTGGTTATATTTCAAGTAACATTTCAGAATAATCCTTTGTGTGTATGTAAATGAAAAACAACATTTTTTGGTCATGACATGACTTGCAGCCTGCATTTTCACCAGCCAGCATTTCACCTCTGCATGCTCGTGCTCAACCTGCAATTGACTGAGCTGGTGGGAGACTATCTGCTATGATCTCTCAGATACAAAGCAAAATGCCCATGGATGGATTCCTGCTCTTCATTGCCAAGTTGTATAGAGTGACACGGCACTTCTAAGATGTAAGAATAGGTGCTCTGATAGGGTCCGACTCCGTATCCAAAATAAAATAGAAAAGGTACTCCAAAATAGATGCAAACAAAAAAAAAAAAAACTATTCAAAATGTAGAGCAGTTCAAATTTTGCAAGACGTTTCGGTCAGCGCAGTGACCTTCGTCAGTAGAACAGATTTATTAAGAAATAATGAGAAGAATGTTCAGATGTATAATGACACAAGTAGAGTGCAGGGTCCGTCAGTAAACGCTAATGGAAATGCTGCATGGCCGGACTATCGAATAAGCAGAGCTGAATGAATGATTGAAAAATCAAAAAGGTTCAATAAAGACGTGAAGAGTGTACCTGAGAGAAACGAGTGAATGTGTACAATGGACACAGATGTCATGTTTTTGATGAAAGGACTATTCACATGAGGTTAGTGAAAAACCTGCAGGGCTAATTGAAATGTAAAAAGAAGTATAAATGAAAGGGGAGAAATTTACTTGAAGTAACTCCACCTGGTGGAGAAATACACATCACGTGCACTCCGTCGCTTGTGTGCTAGAAACAAGAGATATTGGGGAACGCTGGGTGAGTCAGCAGACTAAATTCAGTTGGACAAATACGTCTGAATGGACCTCTTGCGGGGAAACACGTGAAATCCACCGCTCGTGAGAAAATGGCTCCCTGTGTGCCATTTTCTCACGAGCCGAGCATGGAGCTCCGCACGTGAGAGAATGGCATGGGGAAAATTATACTATAGTACTGAGCTGTGTAGAAGTGAATCCAGCACTGGGGTGAGGTAAAATCCTTATTAGAAATCTCAGCATACTCTGTCTGTATCTCGCTCTACCTCTTTTTCTTAACAGTATAGTAGGCAATCTATACTGACACCACAGTGCGTTGAAAGAAGATAACGAGGCAGGGGGAAGGCGAAGAAGTGGTTCATAAGTGCAGAAAAAACACAGAATTATCTTATTAGATATATTATAAAATTCCTCAAATTGGTTTATACTATTGATTTATACAAAGTGGACACTACTGTTGTTAAGAATGTATATAGTTTGACTACGCAATTCTGTGTGTATCTATTTATTTTCACATTTTTGAATTTTTAAAAACTAAAAAAAAAAGGTATTCTAAACCAGACGTATGAGCAAGGCTGACAGGTCATCGTTAAATCATCTACTTTCTCGTGGACGTAACCTCATATAGAAATTAACACAATAGCAGGCCGAAAATCACCAATATACATGGGCATACAGGAATGAAAGCACTAAATCTGAAAGAAAGTGAACACAGAATGGCCGGTCATAAAAGTTAACAATGCAGTGTTGACACCGGCTCTATGAATATGATGTACTAATAAGATAGCAGTCAGGAATGCATCAGGGAAATCCTGTGTGACTGATAAGTAAAAGACCTTGGAAACTTACAGAGGGTAAAAGAACTGTTCATTACAAAGATCATGTATAATAGATAACAACTAGTTTACACTATTGTACTGGGTGCACTCACCTTGGCAGCTCTACAAATCGAATTTGGTGAGTTCAGTCCAATGAGTTGGCCAAGAATACGCTTCATCTCTTCTGTGGTACCCTTCTGTATTTGGTCTTCTGTAATTAATATTATTTATACCACTATTAACTTCCAAGTCTCTGTACACATTTAAAGGGAATCTGTCAGCAGGTTTTTGCTATCTAATCTGAAGACAGCAGGAGTTAGTGGCTGACACACAGAGTTCAACCATGTGTCATTACCCTGTGTGCCATTTACTTCTAGTGAAGGTTTTATGACTTGGGATCATTGCCTGGACTCCACTAGACCAATTAGGCCACATGCCCCTCTGATTAGTGCCTGTCTATATATTTGTACAGAGAGCTTGATGTGGACGGCTTAAATTTCTGAGCTCTGCTGCATTGCTAAATCTAAAAACGTCATCACACCCATTAAACTAAATGATATATTGTTGATTTCAGAGACTTTTTACCTACATCATGCTACTCTCAGATTAGAAAAAAAAAAATAGTATATTAACCCTTAAAATCATCAATTTTATTAGAATCTCTTAAAACATCAAAAAGATACACAATAACTAACCTAATATGCACAGGTGGAGAAGGTAGGAGGGTTAAAGATAAAGCCCTAAAAATAGACCTCCCTCCTGTCCACTACCTCACGCGGGGGTTGGCACCCTAAGGAAAACGATATGGCGTCCCCACTCCTCGACGGCTATCCTTAGCCTGCTCAAGAATACCCTAACGGCAGGTATGAAAGGTGCTCAAATCGAATAATAATAAAGTGCAAAAAAGTGCTCAGTAAGGATAGCTAGTGAGGTATGTGTGACGACATGGACTCTGAGTGCCTAGCATGGGTTAACCTTCTTAACATTCAGCCAGACATGAAGACAGTTTGTTTATAGATGGGGCATAATCCCTCATTGTTCTACAAGACTCTTGGGAGTTTAGTATTGAAGTTTTTGTTGACTCATGTAATTGTTTTGGCCACTGAAGGCCAGACACCCAGATAACTCAATTATGCGAACTTCCCATTGTATTACTAAGTGAATTGCTAGATGTGATGTAACTTACCTGTCTCACCCTTGTCTCTGGATATTTGAATATAGCTTGAAATTCATCCAATAAGAGAAGCAACCTTGTACAACCAATCCGATAAGGGCACAGGATATCCTAAAGGGAAGGTTATGGCTATAAAAGGTGACTTCTTGGAGTCACTAGGTTGTTGTTGGATGTTGCATGATCCAGTCTAAGCTCTTAGGAGCTGGCTAGGGGATCAGAACCAGGATGCCTTGTGGACTCTGTCTAGGAACTTTGGCTCTGACTAGAGGATCACTTGTCTACATGGCTTCAATCTAGGTACCCCAATTCCGATTGGAGACCATAACTGCAGTCTAGGGATTTCGACTCCGGCTGCCAGGATTATATCATCATACCAGAGACTACTTAAGGAAGAAACCCAGGTTGGGCCAATTGGGTCACCTGGCTACAGACATTGCTGTGCTTGGTAAGCTTCATACGCTTGCCACTATTCTTTTCTCAGAGTAGCTGGCCCTGGAAACCCCGATGCACGAACAATCTAATCCCTGGTGATCCAGCGGAAGGGTGAGACTCTGTTGCCTGTTACATTTGTGTGTTTTGCTGGTTGTGTGCTATGTGCCGTTAATTGTTTGGGGATCCAATAAAGTCTTAATATTGTGATTCCCTCACCCTGTGTTGTCGGAGTAGTGTTCCGCCCACGGTTAAGGAGGTCGGGCGTTCAGTTGGGATGAGCCCTGGGCCATGCTGTCTTTCTAAAGGCGGCCGGGGCCAGCGGACGAGAGCACTCACTGACCCCCGTGTCTCCACAATTGGTGGCAGTGGTGGGACACTACTCAGCCTGGTTTATCCAGGGGAGCTGCAGAGGACTGGTGTTCACGGACACCGTCCAGAGCTCAACAACCAGGGAGGCACATAAGCATACCTAGCAGGCCATAGGGAAGGCATTCAGGTTTTGGATGCTGCCATGTCCAACCCCACCAGCTCAGCCATGGAACAAGGACCAGAGAGGAGTTACGACCGCAGCAGTAAATGGATGCTACAGGATCTGTGCCAGATGCGAAAGATTGACTACAGGAACGCTGACACTCGGTCGGACTTGATCCGGAAATTAGTCCGTTGGGATGCCCAGAATGATGCAGAGGACGATGAGGATCCTGCAGATATTGACCTAGAGGATTTAAACTATGTGCCACATCATGGATCTAGTGACAATCGGGAATCAACTTGGTCCCAAATGGCCCGAGCCACAGCGTTGTTAGCTGCATTGGGGCCTAAATCCTCAAGAGAAGAGAGAGCTTGTGTTCTGGAATTTGTTTATGGGGTTCCAGCTGTCGTACTGCTAACACCAGCCACTCGAGAAGGATGGCCCCCCTACCCAGCAGAAGCTGCACCAAAACAAAAGGTCTACAAACAGGGCCTGTGACTTGCCCAATCTATGGCGCTGTTATACATGTGGGCACCTTGGACATATGGATAAAGATTGTCTCCAAAACCGAGGTCCCAGGCTTGGAGCCCATCTGCCAGCTCAGCCGGACAAGGTCTGTGACATACAGAGCCAGGAACTACGAGACACTGGTAAGCACAGTTATTGTTTCCCCAGAAGACCATTTACCAGATTCCCAATTATCCATCTCCCTGGAAGAGAGGCAGCGATCGGACATCCCTCTGGCATGTGTGCAGTTGGACCTAAGGACCGACCAGGGAGAGGTCGAGGTGGAGCTTATGGTCAGCGTCCCTACACCAGTTATTTTGGGAAATGACCAGGGAGAGGTTGATGTAATACTTGTGGACAGCCTCCCCACACCTGGTATTTTGGGGACCAACCAGGAAGCGATTGATGTGGGACTTGTGAACAGCCTCCCCATACCTGTCATTGTGGAGACTGACCAGAGAAAGGCTGATGTGGAGCTTATGAACAGCATCCCCACACCTGTTATTTTGGGGTCTGACCAGGAAGAGGTCCATATGGAGCTTATGGACAGCCTCCCCACACCTGTTATTTCGGGGACTAACCAGGAGGAAGTTGATGTAGGGCTCATGGGATGGTCTTCCCACGTCTGTTATTTCGGGGACTAAGCAAAAGGAAATTGAAGTGGGGTTCATGGATGGCCCCACCAAGCCTGTTGTTTTGGATACCACCCAGAGGGAAGTGGAAGTGGGGCTTGTGGATTACCTGCTCACACCAGTTATTTTGGAGTATGACCTAGGACAAGGACTATCCAGCCAGTTTGTAGCAGCCATCACTCACTTCCCAGCCGAGCAGGACCCTGATGTGGATCTTTCTAACATCTTTTCCAAGGATAATTCACATTCCCGGCCTCCATCATCCACTTCTGAGCCAACAACCATGAGTAAGCCTAACCAGAATGTGGCCATTGACTGGGGGAAGATTGATAGTAAGAAATGTATGCAAGCCCAACTCATGGACCCCACCTTAGTGCTTGTCCGCAATATGGCTGCTCAACCTTGGGGAAGTAAGCAGGGGGAGGTGTATAGATGCAATCCTCTGATGCTGACCTCACCATTAAAAAGGACAATGCCATCAAGAGGAGAAGGATGATCGGAAGCCCATCCTGTCTGGCTAATATTAAGAAGGGGGAGGAATGTGACGACATGGACTCTGAGTGCCTAGCATGGGTTAACTTTCTTAACATTCAGCCAGACATGAAGACAGTTTGTTTATAGATGGGGCATAATCCCTCATTGTTCTACAAGACTCTTGGGAGTTTAGTATTGAAGTTTTTGTTGACTCATGTAATTGTTTTGGCCACTGAAGGCCAGACACCCAGATAACTCAATTATGCGAACTTCCCATTGTATTACTAAGTGAATTGCTAGATGTGATGTAACTTACTTGTCTCACCCTTGTAACTGGATATTTGAATATAGCTTGAAATTCATCCAATAAGAGAAGCAACCTTGTACAACCAATCCGATAAGGGCACAGTATATCCTAAGGAAAGGTTATGGCTATAAAAAGAGACTTCTTGGAGTCACCAGGATGATGGATGTTGCATGATCCAGGCTAAGCTCTTAGGAGCTGGCTAGGGGATCAGAACCAGGATGCCTTGTGGACTCAGTCTAGGGACTTTATATCAATTTAAACAAGAGTTAGCTTCACTGAAATGCATTGATATATTGTAACCGCATTTAAATCAATAAAGTGCCTGTGCTTACACGATCCTCAGGTTGCCTGAGGGATATCTGTTTATCATGACATCTGTTTGTCACTGTTTATCTGGCCTCCTGATAATCCCGAGAAAAAGGAGCCAGCACGATCTGAAATTGGCATGCATCATATAAAAAGTGAAAATTCACAGATTTATTCCAACTGTACTATAATAAAAAAAAGAGATTTTTAGCAAATAATTGATCATTTCTTTGAGCCACCCCTGCCAACGTCACGGCAAATCTCAAAAGGGGGGTCCTAACCTATATTACGTATTTCATGTGCCATGCGGCCTCCTAGATAAAGTTAAAAGCAGAACCATAATGGAGCACACATACCTGTAACCTGTATATAGCCGCTTCCATATTGCAAAAAAGGCAATTGTGGATAGAGACCAGCCCAGGTCCCAGCATGTGGAGCAAGCTCTACACATACCAGGACTATATCAGAACTGACCCTCCCAGTGCCAGACAGCAACCATTGATAAAAGCGGACCAGATCCAAGAATGGTGCTTAATTAGCATTGCCTGTGGAAAGGGGTGAGGTAACTGAATCTGAACAGCTACCAACAGGAGGAATACATTGCAAACTAAAATCAGGCGTGCATGGTATGGTGATGGTCAGTCACCAGAAATTGTAGCAGGACTACAGTCATAACAGAGAAAAAGGAGCCAGCACGATCTGAAATTGGCATGCATCATATAAAAAGTGAAAATTCACAGATTTATTCCAACTGTACTGTAATATTAGTGAGATTTTTAGCAAATAATTGATCAATTCTTTGAGCCACCCCTGCCAACGTCACGGCAAATCTCAATAGGGGGGTCCTAACCTATATTACGTATTTCATGTGCCATGCAGCCGCATGGCACATGAAATACAGAATATAGAGTAGGACCCCCCTATTGAGATTTGCCGTGACGTTGGCAGGGGTGGCTCAAAGAATTGATCAATTATTTGCTAAAAATCTCATTTATATTACAGTACAGTTGGAATAAATCTGTGAATTTGCACCTTTTATATGATGCATGCCATTTTCAGATCGTGCTGGCTCCCCTCTCTCTCTGTTTGGTTGTAGTTATGCTACAAATGTCTGGTGGCTGGTCACCACAATGCTATGCACGCCTGATCTTGGTTTGCAATATATTCCTCCTGTTGGTAGCTGTACACATTCAGTTGCCTCACCCTTTCCACAGGCATTGCTAATTAAGCACCATACTTGGATCTGGTCCGCCTTTATCAATGGTTGCTGTCTGGCACTGGGAGGGTCAGTTCTGATATAGTCCTGGTATGTGTAGAGCTTGCTCCACATGCTGGTACCTGGGCTGGCCTCTATCCACAATTGCCTCTTTTGCAACATAGAAGCGGTTATATATACAGGTTACAGGTATGTGTGCTCCATTATGGTTCTGCTTTTAACTTTATCTAGGAGGCCACATGGCACATGAAATACAGAATATAGAGTAGGACCCCCCCTATTGAGATTTGCCGTGACGTTGGTAGGGGTGGCTCAAAGAATTGATCAATTATTTGATAAAAATCTCATTTATATTACAGTACAGTTGGAATAAATCTGTGAATTTGCATCTTTTATATGATGCATGCCATTTTCAGATCGTGCTGGCTCCCCTCTCTCCTGATAATCCCGCTGGGAGAAACGCGTTAAGGCAACCTGAGGATCGTGTATCTGGCTGTATCAGTGATGAGTACCCCGTACTGTCTTTGTACTATGCACCTTTAATAAGCACAGGCACTTTATTGATTTAAATGCTGCTAAAATATATCAATGCATTTCAGTAGAGCTACCTGTTTAAATTGAGAGAGATACATATACATACATACATACATACATACATACATATATATATATATATATATACACACACACACACACACACACACACACACACACACACACATATATATACTATTGCACTTTAAGTCCTCAGCACAGGCATTTTATATATGTATGATTAGTTGTTAGGGTGCATTAGGGCCATCTCAGGGACAGCCCTCGTGGAGTGGGGGCACCATATTGTATCGTGTATTACCAGGGTGCAGACCCCCACGTGAGGTAGGGGGTAGTTAGGAGATTGATATTAGGGTTTATGTTCTGATTAGGCAAACCCATCTCCCACCCAACCTCTGCAAAAGCACCTGCCCCTGACCCCACTAAATGATTAATGTGAGGCAATTAGGGCACGAGGCAATTTGAGGCATACACAATCCTCTTTTAAGCATTCCTACTGGCTATCCTTACTGAGCACTTTTTTGCACTTTATTATTATTCGATTTGAGCACCTTTCATACCTGCCGTTAGGGTATTCTAGGGCAGGCTAAGGATAGCCGTCGAGGAGTGGGGGCGCCATATCGTTTTCCTTAGGGTGCCAACAACTGCGGGAGATAGAGGATAGGAGGGAGGTCTATTTTTAGGGCTTTATCTTTAACCCTACTCCCTTCTCCACCTGTGCACATTAGGTTAGTTATTGTGTGTCTTTTTGATGTTTTAAGAGATTCTAATAAAATTGATCATTTTAAGGGTTAATATACTATTTGTTTTTCAAAACCTTCCCTTTACTTAAATATATTACTCTCAGCTTAGGTAGCAAAAACCTGCTAACAGATTCCCTTTAATACATAAGCAAATATCATGGACTATACATGATCAAAAATTAAACTGATACAGAAGGAGCGAGGGTCCGGACTCTAACCCATCAACAAGTTATCATTCATCTTGTGGGTAGATGATAATGTGTTTTAACCTCGCAACCCCTTAAAGAAGGGAATTTTGTTACTTACCGTAAATTCCTTTTCTTCTAGCTCTTATTGGGAGACCCAGACGATTGGGTGTATAGCACTGCCTCCGGAGGCCACACAAAGCAATTACACTAAAAAGTGTAAGGCCCCTCCCCTTCTGGCTATACACCCCCAGTGGGATCACTGGCTCACCAGTTTTAGTGCAAAAGCAAGAAGGAGGAAAGCCAATAACTGGTTTAAACAAATTCACTCCGAGTAACATCGGAGAACTGAAAACCGTTCAACATGAACAACATGTGTACCCGCAAACAAACCAAAAATCCCGAAGGACAACAGGGCGGGTGCTGGGTCTCCCAATAAGAGCTAGAAGAAAAGGAATTTACGGTAAGTAACAAAATTCCCTTCTTCTTCGGCGCTCTATTGGGAGACCCAGACGATTGGGACGTCCAAAAGCTGTCCCTGGGTGGGTAAAGAAATACCTCATGTTAGAGCTGCAAGACAGCCCTCCCCTACGGGGAGGCAACTGCCGCCTGCAGGACTCTTCTACCTAGGCTGGCGTCCGCCGAAGCATAGGTATGCACCTGATAATGTTTGGTGAAAGTGTGCAGACTCGACCAGGTAGCTGCCTGGCACACCTGTTGAGCCGTAGCCTGGTGTCGCAATGCCCAGGACGCACCCACGGCTCTGGTAGAATGGGCCTTCAGCCCTGATGGAACCTGAAGCCCCGCAGAACGGTAGGCTTCAAGAATTGGTTCTTTGATCCATCGAGCCAGGGTGGCCTTAGAAGCCTGCGACCCTTTGCGCTTACCAGCGACAAGGACAAAGAGTGCATCCGAACGGCGCAGGGGCGCCGTGCGGGAAATGTAGATTCTGAGTGCTCTCACCAGATCTAACAAATGTAAATCCTTCTCATACCGATGAACTGCATGAGGACAAAACGAAGGCAAAGAGATATCCTGATTAAGATGAAAAGAGGATACCACCTTCGGGAGAAACTCCTGAATGGGGCGCAGCACTACCTTGTCCTGGTGGAAGACCAAGAAGGGAGCCTTGGAAGACAGCGCTGCTAGCTCAGACACTCTCCGAAGAGATGTGATCGCTACCAGAAAAGCCACTTTCTGTGATAGTCTAGAAAGTGAAACCTCCCTCAGAGGCTCGAAGGGCGGCTTCTGGAGGGCAACTAGTACCCTGTTCAGATCCCATGGATCTAACGGCCGCTTGTACGGGGGAACGATATGGCAAACCCCCTGTAGGAACGTGCGCACCTTAGAAAGCCGTGCTAGACGCTTCTGAAAAAAGACGGATAGCGCCGAGACTTGTCCTTTAAGGGAGCCGAGCGACAAACCTTTTTCTAACCCAGATTGCAGGAAAGAAAGAAGGGTAGGTAATGCAAATGGCCAGGGAGACACTCCCTGAGCAGAGCACCAGGATAAGAATATCCTCCACGTTCTGTGGTAGATCTTAGCAGACGTGGGCTTCCTAGCCTGTCTCATGGTGGCAACGACCCCTTGGGATAAGCCTGAAGACGCTAGGATCCAGGACTCAATGGCCACGCAGTCAGGTTGAGGGCCGCAGAATTCCGATGGAAAAACGGCCCTTGGGACAGTAAGTCTGGTCGGTCTGGTAGTGCCCACGGTTGGCCGACCGGGAGATGCCACAGATCCGGATACCACGCCCTCCTCGGCCAGTCTGGGGCGACGAGTATGACGCGGCTGCAGTCGGATCTGATCTTGCGTAGCACTCTGGGCAAGAGTGTCAGAGGTGGAAACACATAAGGGAGCCGGAACTGCGACCAATCTTGCACTAGGGCGTCTGCTGCTAGAGCTCTTTGATCGCGAGACCGTGCCATGAAGGATGGGACCTTGTTGTTGTGCCGGGACGCCATTAGGTCGACGTCCGGCCTTCCCCATCGGCGACAGATTTCCTGAAACACGTCCGGGTGAAGGGACCATTCCCCTGCGTCCATGCCCTGGCGACTGAGGAAGTCTGCTTCCCAGTTTTCTACGCCGGGGATGTGAACTGCGGATATGGTGGAGGCCGTGGCTTCCACCCACATCATAATGCGCCGGACTTCCTGGAAGGCTTGCCGACTGCGAGTCCCCCCTTGGTGATTGATGTATGCCACCGCTGTGGAGTTGTCCGATTGAATTCGGATCTGCTTCCCTTCCAGCCACTGCTGGAAGGCTAGTAGGGCAAGAAACACTGCTCTGATTTCCAGAACATTGATCTGAAGGATGGACTCCTGCTGAGTCCACGTACCCTGAGCCCTGTGGTGGAGAAACACTGCTCCCCACCCTGACAGACTCGCGTCTGTCGTGACCACCGCCCAGGACGGTGGTAGGAAGGATCTTCCCTGTGATAATGAGGTGGAAAGGAGCCACCACTGCAGAGAGTCCTTGGCCGTCTGGGAAAGGGAGACTTTCCTGTCCAGGGATGTCGACTTCCCGTCTCATTGGCGGAGAATGTCCCATTGAAGTGGACGCAGATGAAACTGCGCAAACGGAACCGCCTCCATTGTCGCCACTCTCTTCCCGAGGAAGTGCATGAGGCGTCTTAAGAAGTGCGACTGACCTTGAAGGAGAGTCTGCACCCCAGTCTGTAGTGACCGCTGCTTGTCCAGCTTGTCAAGCTTGTCAAGCTTCACTACCGCTGAGAGGGTATGAAACTCCATGCCAAGATACGTTAGTGATTGGGTCGTGACAGGTTTGACTTTGAGAAGTTGATGATCCACCCGAACGTCTGGAGAGTCTCCAGCGCAACATTCAGGCTGAGTTGGCATGCCTCTTGAGAGGGTGCCTTGACAAGTAGATCGTCCAAGTAAGGGATCACAGAGTGTCTCTGTGAGTGCAAGACTGCTACCACTGCCGTCATGACCTTGGCGAACACCCGTGGGGCTGTCGCCAGCCCGAATGGCAGAGCTACGAACTGAAGATAGTCGTTTCGTATCACGAAATGTAGAAAAACATTGGTGCTCTGTAGCAATCGGCACGTGGAGATAAGCATCTTTGATGTCTATTGATGCTAGGAAATTTCCTTGAGACATTGAGGCAATGACGGAGCGGAGGGTTTCATCCGGAACCGCCTGGCCTCCACGTGCTTGTTGAGCAGTTTTAGGTCCAGAACGGAACGGAAAGAGCCATCCTTGTTTGGCACCACAACCAGATTGGAGGAAAACCGTGTCTTGTTCCTGAAGAGGAACCGGGATTACCACTCCTTCTGCCTGCAGAAGAGCATCTGCTCGGTGGGGAGGTGGGGACGTTCTGAAGAATCGAGTCGGAGGACGAGAACAGAACTCTGTCCTGTGCACGTGGGCACACTGTCCCTCACCCACCGGTCTGTGACCTGTGGCAGCTAAATGTCGCCAAAGGCGAGCGAGTCTGCCATCAACCGCGGATGCGGAAAGATGAGAGAGCTGAGAGTCATGAGGAGACCGCCTTGGTAGCGGTTCCTCCGGCTGCCTTCCTTGGGCGTGATTGAGCCCGGCCGGCAGCTGAGCCTCTGAGGCTTTTCAGCCCTTTTGGACGAGGACAATTGGGACCTGCCCGAGCCTGGGAAGGACCGAAACCTCGACTGTCCTTCCAGGACAGCATTAATAGGGTAAGTCGCAATGCAGACATTGCGAGGTTACGGACGCCCCTGCGGCACAGATGTACCTGTGCTCAAGACCAGCTGCGCAAGAACAGCTGAAAAGCTTAGGGTGCCCATACGGCTGTGAATGCCGGAGCAACCGACACGCCGATAGCCTCATAGACAGATTTCAACCAGAGTCCATCTGTCTGTCAATGGTATCTGTAAGTGAAGTCCCATCTCCACTGCAACTATGGCTCTAGCCGCAAGCCTGGAGATTGGAGAATCCACCTTTGGACCCTGGGTCCAACGCCTGACCACGTCAGGGGGAAAGTGATAACGTGTATCCTTAATACGTTTGAAGAAAACGCTTATCTGGGAAGCGTGGTGTTCCTGGACTGCTTCTCTGAAGTCAGCGTGGCCAGAACAATACTCAATATACGTTTGAGCTACTGAAATGGGACTTCTCCTGCTGTGAAGTTGACTCCTCCGCTGGGGGAGCTGAGGGAGAAAAGATCCAACATTCCATTGATGGACGCTATAGGATCATTCCTTATGGCGTCACCATCCGGTGTATCCGGAGTGAGAGCGGTGTCAGGATCAAAGTCCTGATGAGCTACGTCTGCCTCATCATACAGAGAGCCTCCTGGGACCCCCCCGGAGCACCGATTTTATTCCAAGTGAGGGTGGCCAGGGAGCAATGATCCAGATTGCCCATGGCCTGTCCGGACTGCAAGTCTCTATCACATTGCAACTCCGTCCCTGTCCTTGGACAGGGTTGAGAGGTGGTTCTTTTGGCCACGTCAAGTAGAGACCCCGGCTGACCAAGTGCTACAGGGGAGCATTGCACCCAATGGGGAGCAGTGCCGTGGAACAGTATCACATGCAGCAAAAACAGCATCGAAAGCCTGTGTTGCTTATATGCTGCTGCCGACTTATAGAGCCAAGAATGGCGACCGTACAGTGCAATGTATATCATACAAGCATAAAGTACAAATGAACACTGCAGCACATGCAATACAAGCAGCATAGAAAGCCTGCTTTTCTGCTGCTGTAGACTAGCCATCTAGGGGAATATAGCCCAGAATTGCGACCGTACAGTGCAGTGTATAGCATACAAGCATAAATACACATGAACACTTCAGTACGTGCAATACAAGCAGCATAGAAAGCCTGTGCCTTAGCACCCATGCCTTCCTGCTGCTGATGTGTCGCCATCTAAGAGGGCATATAGCCCAAAATAGCGACCTATGCAGTGTACTTAAAATACAAATAGACAAACTGCGGTATTTAGTGTCAGCACTTCAGGTGCCGCTTACCGCCCGCCTATAAGCGGGTGTGTGGTCGCCCTAGTCCTGTTGGTTGCCCAGAGTCCGTTCTCTCAGCTCGGGCTGCAGGAATGGCTGCCGGCGTCTTCTCCAGCTCGTGTGAGTAGGGGCGGGCCGTGGGCGTGCCCCAAGTCAGAGCGGGAAACCGGCGTCCCACAGTGTCTAGTGAGAGGGCTGGAGCATGTAAATAAGGCTCCAGCCCTCGGCTCTGCTGATAGTACAGCGTCTCTCCCCTACCCTGATTGACAGGGTGGGGGCGGGAACGAAGCTGAGCTAGGCCGCAAAAGCCAGGGACTGGATTTATAAGCGCCGCCGCCGTAAAAGCGCGGTCGGCGCTAAGTCCCCGGCGCACTACAAGTCCCAGCCGCGTCGCCGCTCCCGGAGCGTCCGGCGCGGTAGTTCCCAATAAATAAAGTCACTCAGCAAGGCTGCAGTGACTGTAACCCTTTACTGTCCCCGGCGCACTAGCACACCCAGCAAGTCTGGAGTGTGCTGTGCCTGTGTACGGGGACACAGAGTACCTGAATGGTGCAGGGCCATGTCCCTGAACGGCACTCCCGCTCCACATCCAGCAGGTTCAATGGGTCTGTGGATGGAGCCCGGCCTCAGGGCTTTGGGGCCGGTAAGATCCCACTTCCTCAGAGCCCCTCAGGGGGATGGGGAAGGAAAACAGCATGTGGGCTCCAGCCGCCGTACCAGCAATAGGTACCTCAACCTTACAAACCACCAGCGGGGTGAGAAGGGAGCATGCTGGGGGCCCCATATGGGCCCTCTTTTCTTCCATCCGATATAGTCAGCAGCTACTGCTGACTAAACAGTGGAGCTATGCGTGGATGTCTGACCTCCTTCGCACAAAGCCTAAAACTGGTGAGCCAGTGATCCCACTGGGGGTGTATAGCCAGAAGGGGAGGGGCCTTACACTTTTTAGTGTAATTGCTTTGTGTGGCCTCCGGAGGCAGTGCTATACACCCAATCGTCTGGGTCTCCCAATAGTGCGCCGAAGAAATTTTAAAAAGTGTAATATCCTTTACATATCTGCTTGTGGGGTGCGGCACCTTGCCAATCAGATGAAAAAAGGAGCCACTGTACCCCTTCATTTCTGCCCTGTATACAGTTGTGCCCCATACAGCAGGTCAATCCCATTACTTGAACGTGACAGTGTGGCACATCTCCTGTGCCACAGCTATAACTAAAAATGTTTTCTATATCCTATGTAAATCCAGAGTTCTGATGGTTTCCGTAAAATAGTGCTTAATGGGTATTCAGGTGACGCAACTAAAGAGGAGCGGCTTGGTACCACTTCTGGCAGGGGCGTGCAGATACAGCACTGGCTGTTTCCTACAGCAATCAGCAGATTCCTGAAGGTAGCAGAGATATTTAATAGCTTATGCAGATAACTGGGAGACTGGTTTATAAGCTGAATTGTGCTTCAAGTGTAAGCAATAATTCTTAATTGATTCTCTGGCGATTAACCATTAAATACTGCTGGTTACAGATTAGCCCACACCCTACAGTTATGTATTCTGTACCCAGGACACTTTCATTCTAGTGGCAGGACAAAATGTGGTCAGATAAAATGGCAGTAGGTACAAGAGGTAAACAGTGTGCGATGATTTAGTGCAGGTAAGCCAGCAATAGGCCTGATCCGTCTTACACATACCTGTACGTGTGTGAGGCTGGATCTGGACGTACGGATGGCCTAACAGTTCTGAAATAGAGATTCGGGCCTTGGGATTTCTCACTAAACATCTCTTCAGAAAGAAAAAAAATCTTTGGTCAAAAGTCTAAAATGGCAATTTTATCAATATTGCAACAACATTATATACTAAATTAGAGAGAAGTAGAATTTGGTAGCTTGGGTAAGGTGAGAGAAACCACAAACATATATATTACAAAAAGATACACAAGTATAGAGTGTACACATACATTATACATACACACTTTTCAATCTGCTAATAAAATCATGCCTTCTCAATACATACATTTCCCCCATTTAAAATAATAAAAAAAACTTATACGCACCTCTGGTGCCAGCGTTAATACAGCAGTGTTAGCATGGTTCCTCCACTCGTCCCGTAAATGTGTAACGTCATATAATCCCAGTAGCCAATTGCTTCACTCTCCCTGCCTTTAGACAAATGGCTTACATTTGGAGGAAGTGAGTGCCTCTGCGCTCTCTTCCTCAAGATGTATGTAATATGTCAGAAGGCGGGGAGAGAAGCGGCTGCCGATTGTCCACTGGGATTGCGTAATGTCAAACATGTCAACACAGGAGTGAGCATAAGTTTCACTATTTTAAAGGGGGGTAAACATACGGATTGAGAAGGTAGACAATCCCTTTAAGTAATAACAGGAGCATGATTGCCCTCTGAGAGCCAAAATCATTGTGGAGAGGAATTATCAAATCTGGAAATTTCTGCTGGGTTTTTAGTGAATTAGAAAATTCACTGAATAGAGATTAACATAATATTTAACCTTTATTAACATTCAAACCCTCACAAATATACCACAAGTGACTAATATGTAGATAAAAAACAGACGCACAAATACCCTCAGTGTCTCATTTTCAAAAGTATAACATGTATTCATAAATGCAATTCCCAAGATCTAGTCTCTGGCCTGTATGTATTTTGTTGTCTTATTGGTAACTACTCACCAGTAAAAACTTATTAAAAAAACCTATTGTTATACTAGTAACGCTCATAAAATTCCCCAACAGCATTGTCATCAAGCAATCTGATAAAAGTGGCAATGTTATTACCCCTGATAAAGCAAAAAATAGACGGATCTGTTTGGACATCTTATTAGATTTTGAATGCTAAGAAACTCTTGACTTTGACCCTACATTCCCTGACAGACGTTCTGTCGCTAATCCATGTTATCCGGCAGACACCGCAAGACAACTGCTCAGGAGGAACGTTTCTTTGTTAAAAAATACAAAGCCAGTTCCTCTTCCACTGCAGCAGAGCTCCAACAGGCCTGGTCACCTAAAGTCCCTGTGTCAACTAGAACAATTTGCAGCATTCTGTCTCGAAATGGCCTCCATGGTCGAATCAGTGTCCAGAAGCCAAAACTAAACAAAAGGCAATTAAAAAAACAGTGTGGCATTTGCCAAGTCCCAAAGACTGCTAAACAGATGGACGCTGGAAAAACTGGCAGGTGGTGGATTTCTCTGCTGAATCTTCAGTTGAATTACACCACAACCGCCGAAAATACTGCAGGAGATGTACTGGAGCCCGTATGGATCCAGAAAACAGTTAAGTTTGGTGATGGAAAGATCATGGTCTGAGGATACATTCAGTATGGGGGTGTGCAAAACATTTGCAAGGTGGAAGGCAATATCAATAGCCTAAAATATCAAGAAGTATTAGCTACCTCTTATATTCCCAATCATAAAAGGGGTCACATTCTGCAGCAGGATGGGGCTCCATCTCATACAATCTCTACTACAAAGTTCCTCCTAGCAAAGAAGATCAAAGTGCACAAGCAATGGCCAGACCAGTCACCAGACATGAACATCATTGAGCATGTTTGGGGTAGGGTGAAAGAGGAAGCTTGGAAGACAAAACCAAAGAATCTAGATGAACTCTGGGAGGCATGTAAGACTGCATTCTTTGCTATTCCTGATGAAGTCACACAAAATATTAAACATGGCTCTAATAGCACCACAACTTCATTCACCAATGGTATGCAACATATCTTTGTATTAGAAGTTAATTATTTGTTTGAATTTCACATTACTTTCTGTGGGCGACAAAACTTTTGTCTTGCCAAAATCTGACCTTTCTGTGTTCATTAAATGATCAATATTTCAGCTTTGCAGCAACTTTATTTTCATAACCTAAACCAAATTTGGGAGGGTTTCAGCTTTCAAAAGACTAAATTTATGAAACCAATGAATTAATTTAAAGTCCGGTTATAAGCTTTTATTTACATAACATGGATAACCGACATAACTTCTGTCAGGGAGTGTACTAATCAATTTTGAGTGAAATGATGTCAAATCTTAGGAGAAATGAAGCAGAAAGGGCCTGATAGATGATGTTGAGCATTTTACTGTTACATAAAGAATACTCTCCCCTTTAGGGAGACTGATAGTCTCCAGAATTGATTGGATGACAAGGAGTAAGGGGTACTTCACACACAGCGAGATCGCTACTGAGATCGCTGCTGAGTCACGTTTTTTGTGACCTCATTAGCGATCTCGCTGTGTGTGACACTGAGCAGCGATCTGGCCCATGCTGTGAGATCTCTGTTCGTTACACACAGGGCTGGTTCGTTTTTTTATTGTTGCTCTCCCGCTGATAAGCACACATCGCTGTGTGTGACAGTGAGAGAGCAACAATCCTGAATGTGCAGGGAGCAGGAGCCGGCGTCTGACAGCCTGCGGTAAGCTGTAACCAAGGTAAACATCGGGTAACCAAGGTGGTTACCCGATATTTACCTTCGTTACCAGCCTCCGCAGCTCTCATGCTGCCAGTGCCGGCTCCTGCTCCCTGCACACGCTAAGTTAAGCGGTGTGAGCTGGTAACTAAGGTAAACATCGGGTAACCATACCCGATGTTTACCTTAGTTACCAGTGTCCGCAGCTTCCAGACGCCGGCTCCATGCAAGCGCAGCGTCGCTTGCACGTCGCTGCTGGCTGGGGGCTGGTCACTGGTCGCTGGTGAGATCTGCCTGTTTGACAACTCACCAGCGACCATGTAGCGATGCAGCAGCGATCCTGACCAGGTCAGATCGCTGGTCGGATCGCTGCTGCATCGCTAAAGTGTGAAGGTACCCTAAGCCTATATATTGATTGTATCTTACAGCCTTACGTTTTGTCCCTTCCTTTATACGTTCAGTACACCATGAATGCGCTGAGGAAATTGGAAGCTATACGGGTTCCCTCCAATACCCTTTGGCAAGTTTCTATGCCAAGGTATTTAACTGCTCAATACCTCATGAGAAGGGTTATTAAGCTGTGGAATACAAGAGCAAAACTTGTACAGTCACAATGGCCTGGTGATATAACTCAAACTATGTGTTAGGGTACTTTCACACTTGCGTTCAGCGGAATCCGTCACTATGGAGAATAGCGCAGTCCGTTAACGCACTGCGCTATTCTCCATAGACTTGTATGGACAACGCACTGTAAAGCAAGGGTCAACGTTGCATCCGCTGGACGACGCAGCGTCGTTATTTTGACGCTGCGTCGGGCGGAAGAAACGCAGCATGTAACTTTTTTTTGAGCAACGCAATCCATAGGATTTCACTGCGCATGCTCTTTTTTTAAATCACAAACTTTATTTTGTCTTTCGGTGGCCGAACGTTCAGCTGAGCGCCCGCCCGCATGTGAGAGCGCTCAGCTGAGCGACCGGCCGCCGGCATGTGAAGAGTGCTCAGCTGAGCGACCAGCCGCCGGCATGCCCGCCGGCCGGCATGTGAGAGCGCTCAGCTGAGCGACGGGAAGCCGGCATGCCCGGCATGTGAAAGCGCTCAGCTGAGCGCCCGCCGGCATATGAGAGCGCTCAGCTGAGCGACCGGTCGCCGGCTATTGAGAGCGATCAGCTGATCGTTCACAATAGTCTGCTGCCGGTAAAACTGTAAAGAAGAAGAAGAAGGAAAAAAAAGCTTTCCGTTGTTTTGTACGATCCGTAGCATCCGTTGTGCAACTATATGCAATGCATCCGTTGCATCCGTCACATAACACAATGCTACGGTAGCCGTCCAACGCAAGTGTGAAAGTAGCCTTACAGCATGTCTTACCAGCTATGGGGTACCGGAATGGGGACCCCCTGTGCTCGACATATGCAAATGCATCCCTGGACTGGTGGGTCGAAAGTTGTTTTTTCTGAATGATTTAAGAAACAGACTGCTTGCATATCGATGATTGATGACATCCTGATACTTTGCACAGGTACAAAAGAGATGTTAAGTATGTATACGAGTTGAACATCAACAAAATTTGCCTTAGTTACATCGGAGATGCATCAGAAAATTATCTCTTTCCAAGGTTTGAAGATAATCAAACAGGAATATGGAACTCTGTTCAACACAATCTTCAGCAAGACAATAGTGACAAACAGCCTTTTCAAGTGGTGACATGATCATGCCACTGCCTTAAAGAGAGGAATCCCTAAAGCTGAGGCTACACGGGGATTTGTGCGAGTCCTCGCATGACACGGCTCTCGCTCGTAGCACAGCGGGAGCAGAGTGTCATGCAACTGTGGTCCAATCATGCGATGAGACCACAATTGCGGAGGGGAGGACCGACGCTGCGGAGGGGAGGGATTTATCTCCCTATTACCTCTGTTGTCAGCTGATGCGAGAATCGCATTGCTCTCGCGTTACACCGATGTAACGCGAGAGCAAAGCAATGTTTCTCTCTCCCCATAGACTTGAATGGGTGCGAGTGAAACAAGCTCGCATTGCACTCGCAGCATGGGTGCTTCCCCATAAAGTAATATTGGTCCAAATGGAATGCAATTTTTTATGGCATTCCACTCGCTCCATATTACTTGCCGTGTGTGTTAGGCCTAAGGGTTAGTATCTGTGGCTTAGGAGAAACTACCAGTCATTTAGTGATTTCAAGATGAAAGCTGGTGAGCCAAGCATGAGATTTCAAAGACAAGAATACCTGAAACATACTCTAAAAACTGTATTTGAACATGTAGCACCTACATCAATATATGAACTTTTTCTTCCAAGAGAGAAAGAAGATCAACAGATCAGAATAACAAAAATGTACAACAACAAATGGAAGAAAGTCAAGGATCTTTTTAACACATATTGGCCCACCCTCAAGTTGGAAGACAGACGTGAAATCTGCAATTAGTTTTCTATCATTACATATCAATGTGGAAGAAACCTTAGAGACTGACTGTTCTATAGAAGCCTGGCACCGGAGGCGCCTAAAACCACTTAGTTGAACAGATAGAAACTAAAAGGGACCTTTAGATGTGGTTCATGTAAGACCTGTGAATTTAAAAAAAAAAAAAACAAAAACCCCTCGCTTTCCCTATGCTAATTATGACCTTAACTAGTCAAAGGGGCATTGTTTTCCTAGACTAATTCGTCCTCTTTACATGTTATTTCGATTCTGTGGGCCTGACATGATTTCCACAAACGGACGTCACTGCCAGCCAATGGAAATCTTGCACATGCGCATGGCTCATTTCAGCTGTGTCAATGCCTCTCAGAAGCAGTGTGGACGCTTCCCGGCTTCCAGTCATGCGAAGTGAGATTAATGAAGCCAGGAAGCATCCAACTTGCTTCCGAGGCACACTGACACGGCCGAAAATTACATGGTTGAATTTGCTTGTCTGGAGAATGTGGTCTTCTCTAAGATGGGATGGTTGGATTGAGCCCACTGTGACATCTTATCAGTGAATTCCTTGTCCGAAACTAATACTATTGGTCTCGAGAATGGATACTGATCCGAAGAGGGGCATGGCTCTTTAAATGACCGTTGTAATGGCGGTGCCATATTATATACATGTGCACATGCCTTACCAAGGCCCGTAGGGTACCTGATCCGGGCTTTTAATTCTCAGGGAATTGTCACAGGTGGCTGTGCCCGGACCCATGGCCCTGGTAATAGTTAAAAGAAGTCTGGAAAAAAAAATAATAAAAATAAATAAAATAAAAGTGTCTTGTGATGCCACCTACGGTTCTCGGTAATATTACCGGAGCTGCTTGCGGACCTCCGGGGTGATGATGAAGCAGCTAGTTTGTAACGCTTCCCGTAGGTGGGGCGATGTCCCCAGGGCCCTTGGGAAGGATCAAGATTTTACACACAGGGATCAACCACTGAGGACTTTCTGTTCTTTTAAACAAAATTTTTTTACACACAGGGAGACAGCTTACCACACGAGTCTTCATACCGGTCTCTTCAAGACCACTGAGATGTGGCTCCCCATGTTCAGGCAAACGAAGTCCATAGTAAGAGCAGTACCTTTGATAACAACTGTCACACACACACACCGGGTCTCTTTCTTTCTGAACCTTTACTGATGTTGTTAGACTACAGTCCGTGTGGTCAGGTGGCAGTTAGGATTTTCACATCCGTGAGATATGAGGCCTCCTTATTACTGTATGTTTGCTTAAGTCCTGGGCTGTCTAAACCCTGGCCCTGACATCTCCTGTATCTCTCACTTGTATAGCAGCCGATGAGAACCGTTCTCCTGAGCACTAACTCTGCTACAGTCCCTGGCTCTATTGATGGCAGTGCTACAAGTATTCCTGCGTCAGGAGACTGAAGTCCCCTTCGCTCTCCGGTCTTTGCTGCTGGGCTTGAGTGAACACGTGCAGACTCGAACTCTGGTATCCGGGTTGCTTCTTCTGGGGTGAACCGAACTGGTCCCTCCGCCCCTTTTCTGTCTCGCCTCACCTCCGACAGTCACTCAGGATCTCTCACACTTCACTCAACTCAACTGACTCTGCTCAACTGTCCCTTTGACTTACTGGAACTAACTGGCTCTGACTGGAACTTACTGCCTTCCCGCCCACTCACCTCAGACACCTCACCCACTAAGCTCCACCCCAAGGCTGGTTTCATGGACAATGCTAACCACTATACAAGGGGTGTGTGTGTGTGTGTGTGTGTGTGTGTGTGTGTGTGTGTGTGTGTGTGTGTGTGTGTGTGTGTGTGTGTGTGTGTGTGTGTGTCATTTGTATTCTCCTAATGTGGAAATCCCTTCCTGCACCTAGCAGGTGTTACTGTGTCTACTTAACCGTAGGGTGCCACACATGCAGGGCTCTGAAGTCCTGCATTTCTGAATGTAATGTATAACAACAAAGGTATATAGGTGGCAGGCAATCAAGAAGTATATTAGATGAGCTGCAATGTCTTTATGGTCATAATGATAATATTTGTAAAAGACTATGATCCTGGCTTCATGGCTCCCTTTTTATGCCTGATAAAAGGAATCAGAAATTAGCCTGCATACCTATATAAAAACAGAGGGAGAAATAAGTATTGAACGCATAGAAATATATTTACTTTAAAAATTGGCTAATAGTGCTATTGACATGAATTTCACCATCGGTTAGTAACAACCCACCGAATGCACACAGGGAAAAAAAAATCAAAACCATAGATGTCCATTAGTGTTGAGCGGACCCTGATCTGAAAAATCCGGATCCGCACGGTTCGGTTCGAGTCTCTCAGTCTCTCTCTAATGTCCATACATTAACTTAGGTGTAATAATGAGAAATTACATAGGAAAAAGTATTCAACACACTGAAATGTATTTAATACTTTGTCAAAAGTCTTTGCTGGTGATGACCGCTTCAAAACGCCTCCTACATGTAGAAACTAGTTGCATGCGTTGCTCAGGTGTGATTTTGGGCCACTCTTCCCCACAAACAAAATCTGGAAGGTCTTGTGTGCTCCTTCTAATGAATGCGGAGCTTTAGAGCCTTCAATAAATATTCTACTGGCTTCAGGTCAGGTGATTGGCTGGGCCATTCTAGCAGCTTAATTCTCTGAAATCAAGTTTCCTTGCTTGTGTTTGGGATCACTGTCCTACTGAAATGTCCTCCCTCATTTTATCTTTATCATCCTGGTAGATGGCAGCAGATTTTTATCCAGACTGTTTTGGTACATATGTCTGTTCATCCTTCATTCAATTATATCTGGGTAACATAGCCCCACACCACGTAGTTCCCATATTATAGAATTGATTTACTGACAAGAAGGACCTGTGCTAATGTCATACCCATGTGACCAGAAGGGGCGGGACTTCAGCCAACAGAAAAATAATGTTGCTTCCTGGTATCAGCTATGTTGGCTGATGCCCCACCCCATATGGTAACATAGGTATGACATCAGCACAGGTCCTTCTAGTCAGTTAGTAAAACGATTCTATCATAAAATTAGCATAAATATCAGAGGAAGAATGGATAGGCAGGGGGTCGGGAATGACTATGAATACCCACTCCAACTATCAGCTGATCGGCAGCTGCTGTCATTGAAAAAGCTGTTAATTTTACAAACTTTACTTGATTTTGTTTCAAAACCTAGACATCCTAGCTGACAACTAAAGTTATGTATAGAATCAGCATGATAGTGTACCACCCCTGTGCGAGCAGCCGGGCTTCTGCCGCTGCTCAGATCCGCGGTGGCTCGAGGGGTCTCCGGACCTGGGGGCCGCATGGCCACTCGATTAAAAGAAAAGGGGGGGGGGGGGGGATATGTACAGGGGTTTTTTGGAAAGTTCGTGTCGCCACCCACGATGCGTGGTAATGTGAGGGACCACCGCTGCCGTTGGGGAGCCCGGTGATGGTATGGCAGCCTGATGTTTAACCCCTCCGTGGGTAGAGGGTTTGTTTCTCGGGGCCGGTTGATGATGGATGGTGTTTGGGTGCCGTTGGGAAATAGGAACAGGGGTTTCCAATGTACTCAGTCCCAGAATAACCACACTGACAGCTTGTACACCAAAGTTCTGAGCACTACTGTAGCCTGCAGGGAGCACGCCTGGATCCGTGTACTTGGTGTTGTTGTTGGTCTGTGGCCCTATCCCTGGCACCTTAGTCTCAATTGGACCCGTTGGTACGAAACTCTCCGGGTCCCGCTCACCCGTATGACTAACGGAGTGAGCTTGCTCTCAGGGTTCACGCGTAGGATTTCTTTGGACTGTAGTGGGAAAGGCCTATCCCATCGGTGCGCTAGTACCCCAATTTTGGAGCGGGTTGGGGATAACACTTGAAGTCTTCACCCCCGTCTGGTAAATTACCGGAACGCGTGAAGCTACTTTCCGGCCTGGGGTCCATTTACCTAGTCGTGCCCTGGCCCCTGCCCGATGATAGCTCAAGGCCACTGGCTGGCCTCCTCGGCAGTCCATGCCCCTTGACACTGTCCCCTGTGACCGGGTCCAGGTCCTACCAGGCCCAGACCAACGTCTGCCACCTAGTATACAGGAGCTCTCCTCCGTGACCTCTCCTTACGAGAGCCACTTCACCTCCTCTCTCCTTCACTCTCAACTGTCACTGTCCTCACTTTCTCCTCACCAACCCACCATGTGGGCGGCCCTATTCCCTTCAGGCCCCCCAATGGTGTGTCTGGTAGGTTCAAGTGGGAAGTGTTCCTAGGATTTTGATTGGCCAAGCTGTTAGCAACACCAAAGGACCAGGATCCGTAACCAAGGAGGGTGGATACTGTGCAGAAGGGCATGTTGCACAATACCCTGTGACGACCTGATAGGACACGGCGTCACAATAGTGCCAGTATAGCACTAGCTTTAGGTTATATAGGGAAATCCTGGTGATTGGTGCGCTTTAAATTTCTTTGCCTGTGTGGATTGGATGGGTTGTTGTCGATGGTGCTATTCACATGGTGAGAAATCAATAGCACCTTTAGAAATAAAGTTACTCACAAAATTTTTTAAGTGGTCAAAACTTATTTCACCTGCTGTATATAGTAAAGATGATCATTTGATATCTATAGAATTTATTTATAGGATTCCATTAGCTAAAGACATCTTTAGGGTAAGTTCACAGTGCGTTTTTCGCGGCGTTTTTGCGCAGTTTTCGGGTGCGTTTTTGCTCAGAAAACTGCATGACTTTGCTTCCCCAGCAAAGTCTATGGGTTTTCATTTTTGCTGTCTGCACACAGCATTTTTTTTCAGCTGCGTTTTTGTGGTGCCACAAAAACGCAGCATGTCAATTATTCCCGCATTTTTCACTGCGCTTTTCATCCATTGAGTGCAATGGGATGTTGAAAGACGCAATGAGAAACGCAAATAGGTGCGTTTTAGTGCGTTTCTAAGACCAAAAACGCAGCTATAAACGCAGGAGGTGGGTAGTAAAGTGACATGTACAGGAAGAGGATTCCTTCTGTCAGTAAACACAGAAGCGTGAATCCTCCCGGTACAGTCACCGCCGCTTCCACCTCCCATCCTGTGCATGTATGCTGCCGTGCGGCGCCATGTCTGGGCAGGAGGTGGAAGCGGCTGCAAAATCAAAAGTGAACAGTAAAAAAAAAAAAAGTCATACTTACCTGTCTGCAGACTCCCGGTGCCATGCCCGCTCCCATCTCCTCCCGGTACCGCCGCTACGGGTGTGTGCATTCTCCCCGGGTGCGTATGCCTGCAGGATGCAGGACCTGGCGATGAATCACCTGATGCAGTCACCTGACGCGTCAGCTGATCATAAGTCTCGGGCTGACGCCGGTTATCAGCGGATGCGTCAGGAGACTTCATCCCTGATTACCGGCAGCTCCTGCAGCGATCGGACGGGATCAGGCTCCGCTGCAGGAGCTGCCGGTAAACAGCACATAAGTGAGTATTTTTCTTTTTTTTTTTTTTTCTTTTGCACCGATGCATCTGCTGATTGTATAAACGGCTTTTATACAATCAGCTGATGTGTGATGTGATTCAGGCACTTGATCCTGACACATCATCTGATCGCTTTGCCTTCCAGCAAACCGATCAGATGATATTGGATCCGGATTGGACGGCGTGTGACCCTTGACCCAGGATTACTGCGGAGGGGGGGTTCTTTATTTCAATAAAGATGGAGTCACTAATTGTGTTGTGTTTTATTTCTAATAAAAATATTTTTCTGTGTGTTGTGTTTATTTTTATCTTTACTAGAAATTCATGGTGGCCATGTCTAATATTGGCGTGACACCATGAATTTCGGGCTTAGGGCCAGCTGATAATATACAGCTAGCCCTAACCCCATTATTACCCAGTGAGCTACCCGGCATCAGGGCAGCTGGAAGAGTTGGATACAGCGCCAGAAGATGGCGCTTCTATGAAAGCGCCATTTTCTGGGGTGGCTGCGGACTGCAATTCGCAGCGGGGGTGCCCAGAAAGCATGGGCACCCTGCACTGTGGATTCCAATCCCCAGCTGCCTAGTTGTACCTGGCTGGACACAAAAATTAGGCGAAGCTCACGTCATTTTTTTTTTTAATTATTTAATGAAATTCATGAAATAATTAAAAAAAAAAAAAAGGGCTTCTCTATATTTTTGGTTCCCAGCCGGGTACAAATAGGCAGCTGGGGGTTGGGGGCAGCCCGTACCTGCCTGCTGTACCCGGCTAGCATACAAAAATATGGCGAAGCCCACGTCATTCATACAGTCCTGGAAGGAGGATGCTGAGCCTTGTAGTTAGACAGCTGCTGTCTGCTCTCCTGCATACACTATTGGATGGAGGATGCTGAGCCTTGTAGTTCTGCTCCCCCTGACTCTCCCTCCAGCATACAGTCCTGGATGGAGCATTCTGAGCCTTGTAGTTCTGCAGCTGCTGTCTGCTCTCCTGCATACACTATTGGATGGAGCATTCTGAGCCTTGTAGTTCTGCAGCTGCTGTCTGCTCTCCTGCATACATTGGATGGAGTATGCTGAGCCTTGTAGTGCTGCAGCTGTCTGCTCTCCTGCATACACTAGTGGAGAATGAAGAACATATTGAAGAAGGAAATTACATCAGACCTTTTTTTTTTGTTCACTGATAAAAAAACGCATAAACACGCAGTGAGCAAAAACGCAGCAAAAACGCACCAAATCGCGGCATAACGCGCGCGTTTTTTGCCGCGTTTTTTTGCAGCAAAAAAACCGCACAAAAACGCAGCGTCAAAAAAACGCAGTTTGTGAACCTAGCCTTAATTATGCTTTGCACGCACACATTCTTCTCAGTATAAAGACATAGAATATTTTTAAGAGGCATTTTACAAACGTCGCGAGTATAACGAACGGAATTTTGTTTACTTACCGTAAATTCCTTTTCTTCTAGCTCTAATTGGGAGACCCAGACAATTGGGTGTATAGGCTATGCCTCCGGAGGCAGCACAAAGTATTACACTCAAAAGTGTTAAGCCCCTCCCCTTCTGCCTATACACCCCCCGTGCTCCCACGGGCTCCTCAGTTTTGGTGCAAAAGCAAGAAGGAGGAAATATAATTACAAACTGGTTTAAAGTAACTTCAATCCGAAGGAACATCGGAGAACTGAAACCATTCAACATGAACAACATGTGTACACAAAAAAACAGGGGCGGGTGCTGGGTCTCCCAATTAGAGCTAGAAGAAAAGGAATTTACGGTAAGTAAACAAAATTCCGTTCTTCTTTTTCGCTCTATTGGGAGACCCAGACAATTGGGACGTCCAAAAGCAGTCCCTGGGTGGGTAAAATAATACCTCGTAAGAGAGCCGTAAAACGGCCCTTTCCTACAGGTGGGCAACCGCCGCCTGAAGGACTCGTCTACCTAGGCTGGCATCCGCCGCAGCATAGGTATGCACCTGATAGTGTTTCGTGAAAGTGTGCAGGCTCGACCAGGTAGCCGCCTGACACACCTGCTGAGCCGTAGCCTGGTGCCTCAAAGCCCAGGACGCGCCCACGGCTCTGGTAGAATGGGCCTTCAGCCCTGAGGGAACCGGAAGCCCAGCCGAACGGTAAGCTTCGATAATTGGCTCCTTGATCCACCGAGCCAGGGTTGATTTGGAAGCCTGTGACCCTTTACGCTGGCCCGCGACAAGGACAAAGAGTGCATCCGAGCGGCGCAGGGGCGCCGTACGAGAAATGTAGAATCTGAGTGCTCTTACCAGATCTAACAAGTGCAAATCCTTTTCACATTGGTGAACTGGATGAGGATAAAAAGAAGGTAAGGAGATATCCTGATTGAGATGAAAGGGGGATACAACCTTAGGGAGAAATTCCGGAACCGGACGTAGAACCACCTTGTCCTGGTGAAACACCAGAAAAGGGGCTTTGCATGACAACGCTGCTAGCTCAGACACTCTCCGAAGAGAGGTGACTGCTACTAGGAAGACCACCTTCTGCGAAAGGCGTGAGAGAGAGATATCTCTCATTGGCTCGAATGGTGGTTTCTGAAGAACCATCAGCACCCTGTTCAGATCCCAGGGTTCTAACGGCCGCTTGTAAGGTGGAACGATGTGACAAACTCCCTGCAGGAACGTGCGTACCTGTGGAAGTCTAGCTAGGCGTTTCTGGAAAAACACCGAGAGCGCAGAAACTTGTCCCTTAAGGGAGCCAAGCGACAAACCCTTTTCCAGTCCAGATTGAAGGAAGGACAGAAAAGTAGGTAATGCAAATGGCCAGGGAGAAAAACCCTGAGCAGAGCACCATGACAGAAAAATTTTCCACGTCCTGTGATAGATCTTGGCGGACGTTGGTTTCCTAGCCTGTCTCATAGTGGCAATGACATCCTGAGATAATCCTGAAGACGCTAGGATCCAGGACTCAATGGCCACGCAGTCAGGTTGAGGGCCGCAGAATTCAGATGGAAAAACGGCCCTTGAGACAGCAAGTCTGTTCGGTCTGGTAGTGCCCACGGTTGGCCGACCGTGAGATGCCACAGATCCGGGTACCACGACCTCCTCGGCCAGTCTGGAGCGACGAGGATGGCGCGGCGGCAGTCGGCCCTGATCTTGCGTAACACTCTGGGCAACAGTGCCAGCGGAGGAAACACATACGGGAGCTGAAACTGCGACCAATCCTGAACTAAGGCGTCTGCCGCCAGAGCTCTGGGGTCTTGAGACCGTGCAATGAACATTGGTACCTTGTTGTTGTGCCGGGACGCCATGAGGTCGACGTCCGGCACCCCCCAGCGGCAACAGATCTCCTGAAACACGTCCGGGTGAAGGGACCATTCCCCTGCGTCCATGCCCTGGCGACTGAGATAATCTGCTTCCCAGTTTTCCACGCCTGGGATGTGAACTGCGGATATGGTGGAGGACGTGGCTTCCACCCACATCAAGATCCGCCGGACTTCCTGGAAGGCTTGACGACTGCGTGTGCCGCCTTGGTGATTGATGTATGCCACCGCTGTGGAATTGTCCGACTGAATTCGTATCTGCTTGCCTGCCAGCCACTGCTGGAACGCTTTCAGGGCAAGATACACTGCCCGAATTTCCAGAACATTGATCTGAAGCGAGGACTCTTGCCGGGTCCACGTACCCTGAGTCCTGTGGTGGAGAAAAACCGCTCCCCATCCTGACAGACTCGCGTCTGTCGTAACTACTCCCCAGGATGGGGGAAGGAAGGATTTCCCCTTCGATAATGAAGTGGGAAGAAGCCACCACCGAAGGGAGGCTTTGGTCGCCTGAGAGAGGGAGACGTTCCTGTCGAGGGACGTCGGCTTCCTGTCCCATTTGCGTAGGATGTCCCATTGAAGGGGACGCAGGTGAAACTGTGCGAAAGGAACTGCCTCCATTGCTGCCACCATCTTCCCCAAGAAGTGCATGAGGCGCCTCAAGGGGTGTGACTGGCCTTGAATGAGAGACTGTACCCCTTTCTGTAGTGACTGCTGTTTGATCAGCGGAAGCTTCACTATCGCTGAGAGGGTATGAAACTCCATGCCAAGGTACGTCAGCGATTGGGCCGGTGTCAGATTTGACTTTGGAAAATTGATGATCCACCCGAAACTCTGGAGAGTCTCCAGGGTAACGTCGAGGCTGTGTTGGCATGCCTCTTGAGAGGGTGCCTTGATCAACAGATCGTCCAAGTACGGGATCACAGAATGACCCTGAGAATGGAGGACCGCTACTACAGTAGCCATAACCTTGGTGAAAACCGGTGGGGCTGTTGCCAGGCCGAATGGTAGTGCCACGAACTGCAGGTGTTCGTTTTCCATGGCGAAGCGCAAGAAGCGTTGGTGCTCTGGGGCAATCGGAACGTGGAGATAAGCATCTTTGATATCGATCGATGCAAGGAAATCTCCCTGGGACATTGAGGCGATGACGGAACGGAGGGATTCCATCCGGAACCGCCTGGTCTTTACGTGTTTGTTGAGAAGTTTCAGGTCCAGGACAGGACGGAAGGACCCGTCCTTCTTTGGGACCACAAACAAGTTGGAGTAAAAACCGTGGCCCTGTTGCTGAAGAGGAACAGGGACCACCACTCCTTCTGCCTTCAGGGTGCCCAGCGCCTGCCGAAGAGCCTCGGCTCGCTCGGGAGGCGGAGAGGACCGGAAGAATCGAGTCGGGGGACGAGAGATGAACTCTATCTTGTAACCGTGAGAGAGAATGTCTCTCACCCAGCGGTCTTTTATTTGTGGTAGCCAGGTGTCGCAAAAGCGGGAGAGCCTGCCACCGACCGAGGATGCTACTAGAGGAGGTAGAAAGTCATGAGGCAGCCGCTTTGTTAGCGGTGCTCCCAATGGCCTTTTTAGGACGTGACTTAGACCGCCATGCATCAGAGTTCCTTTGTTCTTTCTGAGACCTTTTGGACTAGGAGAATTGGGACCTGCCCGCGCCCCGAAAGGACCGAAACCTCGACTGCCCTCTCCTCTGTTGGGAGAGGTTCTGCTTGGGCTGGGGTAAGGATGTATCCTTTCCCTTGGATTGTTTGATGATTTCATCCAGGCGCTCGCCAAAGAGCCTGTCGCCAGAAATTGGCAAACCGGTTAAACGCTTTTTGGAAGCGGAATCTGCCTTCCACTCCCGTAGCCACAAGGCCCTGCGGACTACTACCGAATTGGTGGTCGCAACTGCCGTACGGCTCCCAGAGTCCAGGACAGCATTCATAGCGTAAGACGCAATTGCCGAGGTCTGGGAGGTAATGGAAGCCACTTGTGGCGCAGCCGCTTCAATTTTCGCTTGACCTGCTGATATAGCTTGTAGCGCCCATACGGCTGCGAATGCTGGGGCAAAAGAAGCTCCGATAGCTTCATAGATGGATTTCATCCAGAGCTCCATCTGCCTGTCAGTGGCATCTTTAAGCGAGGCCCCATCTTCCACTGCAAGTATGGATCTAGCCGCCAGTCTGGAGATTGGAGGATCCACTTTGGGACATTGAATCCAACCTTTAACCACTTCCGGGGGAAAAGGATAACGTGTATCCTTAAGGCGCTTAGAGAAACGCTTATCCGGACAAGCATGGTGATTCTGGATTGCCTCTCTGAAATCAGAGTGGTCTAGAAACATACTCTGTGTACGCTTGGGGAACCTGAAGCGAAATTTCTCCTGCTGAGAATCTGACTCCTCCGCCGGAGGGGCTGAGGGAAGAATATCCAGCAACTGATGAATGGATGCAATAAGATCATTCACTATGGCGTCCCCGTCTGGAGAATTAAGATTGAGAGCGCTCCCAGGATCAGAATCCTGATCAGCTGTCTCCGCATCATCAACCAGAGAATCCCCCCGCTGAGACCCTAAACAATATGATGTCGAGGGAAATTCTAAGCGGGCCCGCTTAGACGATCTGGGGCTAGGTTCTAAGTCCGAACCCTCCGTCTGGGAGGTATGAGATACCCCGGGAGGACATTGTTGGTCCAACTGAGGGGGGTCAGGGAACAATGATTCAACAGAGTCCCTTTGCTGAGATACCGGTCTGGACTGCAAGGCTTCTAGTATCTTAGCCATAGTCTCAGAGAGTTGATCCTTAAAGGCTGCAAACTCAGTCCCCGTCACCTGGACATTGTCAATAGGTGGCTCCCCCTGGGCCCCTCTTAGCAGAGGATCCGGCTGAGGAAGTGTCACAGGGGTCGAACACTGTACACAATGAGGGTCAGTGGAACCTGCCGGTAGCTGGGTCTTACATGCGGCGCAGGCAACATAATAAGCCTGTGTTTTGGCACCCCTGCCTTTTGTGGGCGCCATGCTATAGTTTTCCCTGAGTAACACAATAGGGTATATAGCCAGAAAGAACTGTGCTCATACAGTGTAAATTATATACAGTACACAAATAATGTACCAATACAATACAGCACCATGGGTCTAGCACCACATGTGCTGCTTACCAGCCGCCTAAGCGGTTGTGAGGCCACCAGAGACCGTGACTGGGTCTCCCATGAATATGTCCCTCTCTGCAGCGTCGGTGGAGCTGACAGGAATGGCTGCGGCGTCCTGACGAGCTGAGGAAGCTGTGGGCGTGGCCAGGAAAGAGCGCGAAACGGGCGCTCACACTGTGCACGGTGAGGGGAGTGGAGCATGTAAATCATACTCCAGCCCTCATTGCTGCTCGCTCCGTGCAGCGTCCCGCCCTTCCCCTGCCTGTCAGGGCTGAGGGCGGGAGAGAAAAAGGGAAACTAGGCCGCAATGAAGCCGGGGACCGTAGTAATAAACGCGGCCGCCGTAAAAGCGCGGTCGCGTGAAAGTCCCCGGCGAACTACAAGTCCCAGCCGCGCCGCAGTGTCCCGTGGCAACGGCGGTCAGTGCGGTAGCCCTTACATATAAACACACTCAGCGACGCTGAGTGTGTAATGGCACATATAGACCCGGTCAGCGCCGCGGTCCCCGGTGCACTAGCACACCCAGCAAAGCTGAGGTGATGCCGTGCGCGGTCCCCATAGGGATACAGAGTACCTTTAAGATGCAGGGCCATGTCCCTGAACGGTATCGGCTCCTATCCATCAGGCTCCACAGGAGTTGTGGATGAAGCCCGGTCTCAGTGCCTGGAGACCGATAAGATCCCACTTCACCCAGAGCCCTAAGGGGGATGGGGAAGGAAAACAGCATGTGGGCTCCAGCCTCCGTACCCGCAATGGATACCTAAACCTTAACAACACCGCCGACAAAAGTGGGGTGAGAAGGGAGCATGCTGGGGGCTCTATATGGGCCCACTTTTCTTCCATCCGACCTAGTCAGCAGCTGCTGCTGACTAATCTGTGGAGCTGTGCTTGCATGTCTGCCTCCTTCGCACAAAGCAAAAAACTGAGGAGCCCGTGGGAGCACGGGGGGTGTATAGGCAGAAGGGGAGGGGCTTAACACTTTTGAGTGTAATACTTTGTGCTGCCTCCGGAGGCATAGCCTATACACCCAATTGTCTGGGTCTCCCAATAGAGCGAAAAAGAAAATAGGTTTTCATTAATAAGTGCCTCAAGTCGTTTACATGTTTCATTGTCCTTCTCGTGGAGACTAGAGACTAGATATTGGAAATCATTGTATTTATATGTGAGCTATAATTTGGAAGTAAGAGACTGAGGGTATTTGTTTGGGTGTCCGCTATGTACATACTAATCAGCTGACTAACTTGGGCTATATTCACATATTGCGTTTTTGCTTAGGTTTTCCTGAAGGCAAAACCTAAAGAAGTAGGTAGAAGTAAAGGAGCTGATAACGAAATCTAGGTTCTGGTGCAGATTAGGTGTGCCATTTGTTTAACTCTACTAAGAGCATTACAATCCACTGTAAATTTGCAACATATGTGTATTTTGCTGTCAATCTGCAGCAGAAAATTTCTGTCACATGTGTACTTCCATGTACATCGGAGCTATTACACCTAAATTACAGCAGAGTGCACATAAACTAAATACAAATTACAGATTTTTTTTTTTCCCTACTTTGGGTGTGAGTAGCAATGAGCGAGCACTACCATGCGCAGTACTCACTACGAGCAGGTCGAATGCTTGGACGGATCAACTCATGTACTGAGTATAATACAAGTCAATGGGAAATGAGCATTGTTCCTGAAAACTTTACGGAAAAATACTAGAGTTTTCCATTGACTTCCATGATACTCGATACATGATACTCGATACATGATACTCGATACATGATACTCGATACACGAGTTGAGGAAGTCTGACCATGCGACCGGCTCGTTATTAGTACCGAAACATCTGAGAATAGCAGTATTCGCTCATCACTAAGTGAGAGTAGAATACAAAGCTCAAGGTTTGTCCACTGCTTGGGCAATCCCTTATCAACAGCAATATTCCCTGGTAGAAACTAACAGCCTGTCGTCATACGTGATGTGGGTCTTGTTCTAGCAACATCGGGACTATATTTTAGAAGGGGGGAATATAGCAATTTAGAAGGGGTTATCCAAGTAGTGTACAAACCCTTTAAGTCACGTAGTTAAGACAGTTTCTTGAGATTTGCTGCAACAGTCATCAACACTCATTACACAATAATCTTGCAGTCTTAACAGGTTTTCAATCACCCAACGAACGAGCAAAATGCTTGTTCTTCGGGTGAAATGATCTTTTCTGCTGGACATTAGATGATCATTCTCATCAGTACATCATCCTGTGTAAACAGGACTTGCATCTGAGAACAATCACTGCCTATGTGCACCAAATAATCTATTACAGCTCTTTAGGTGCACCACTGAAGCCATATTTGTCAGTGTAAACAGGATATAAAATGACTACAAGCCAGCAAACATGTAGTTATCAGCACTAGTTTTCTGCCACTAATCAGTTTGTGCAAACTACTCTGGTTGGCTGCCATTATTTACAAGAAATAAGTGAGAAATCTTACCCTGAGTACGTCCTGAAGGTCTGTCTCCGGGATATCTGGAATCTCTATTACATAACTTGGGTCCAAGATTGCATGTAGCTTTGTGATCTGATTTGTAATATGTTGGAATGGAGTCTTCCCATAGGTCATGCAGTAAAGTATACACCCCAGAGACCACACATCTCCTTTTGGGCTTATCTTAACGGAAAAAAAAAAGACACAAAAGCTTTCAGTCATATCATGAGGAATAGTCAGATCGTTTAGAATGACTGGATTATTATAGATAACTTACATTGGGAAGAAAATATAGATTCGTCCTGCTTTCACATGTACTAGCCAAGTGCCATCTATGGGCCAGCAACCAGAAGCACACGTCCACGGATGTTACCAAGCCATACTTTATCACATACTATAAGGGTCTAGGACGTTGACAGAAAATTCAGGGGTAGTGAGAACACCTGTTCACCATTTCATAAGTGAGGAGCCCCCTCTGAATGGAGTGAAGGCAGATCATACGCACCTCCACTCCATTCATTCTTGGAGCGTTGGAGACAGACAAGAGCAGCGTTCTGCTATCTCTGCAGTCCCATTGAGGATGAGTACAGCAGAGAGGTGCACATGCTCTGCTTCGGCTCTACTCATCCAGGGGATCTTAGGAGCTCCAGTCTCAGGATCAGTGGGGGTCCTGCTTTAGATATACAAGTGATTGAAGACATAGGCTTGATTTTTACACTGAAACTCTTATTTCTAGATTTACCCTATGAGCAGAAAAAAAAAATACATAATCAACTAGGATCAGCTATAGATAAAGCAAGAAGAGATTTTACCTTTGACCTAGGCCTTCCATTATCGCCAAATGATGTATCTTTGATGGCCTCTGGCGGCATGTAATTTATTGTGCCCACCTAAATGGAAAAAAAATAATAAATCAATGATAAGCCAACTATGGTATAACTATTTTGCTAAATAATTTTTGAAAAACTTCTCAATTTACAATTAATAATATTTAACACCCAACTTTCTGGATTTTTGCCTTTTTTTCCTCCCTTTTATTTTTCTGCTGTATTGGGCTTGTATTTTGTGTGAGGTGTTGTAGTTTTCAATAAAAACATTCATTTTACCATACAATGGAGTGGAAAAAAAGAGAAAAAAAAATTCAAGTTAACTGAATTATGCATTTTTGGGGGTTTTGTTGATATTCATTGTGTTGAAAAAAAATGCTCTGGCCACATGATTCTGCAGGTCAGTACAATTACAACGATACCCTACTTTTTTATAATATTATAGTGGTAAAAAAATACTGAACTGAAATATTAATAAAAAAAGTATCAAAAATTGCTTGTCATTACAGTTTTCATTTTAACATTAATAAAGCTGAGTAAAGGCTTATATTTTGCATCGCGAGCCAACTTTTTTTTTTATAGATACCATTTCTGCCTAAATTAAGTCACTCTGATCGCTCTTTATTGAATTTTAGGTTAATTCATTTTATACTTTGATAGACTGGACTTTTATTGATACAGCGACACTGCATAAGATGTAGATTTATAGATATAGGACTGTGTGCAGCAAGGATTCGCCGGTTTCTGAGCTGGGAATGGCGGTCACGTGACCACAATGTGATACCCTGTTTACCCCAAAAATTTGACACTGTCTTTTTTTTGCCCCAAAAAAAGCACTAGGTTTTATTTTCTGGGGAGGGCTTATTTTTGGGAAGACATGGTCTGGGGTAAGTTTACCCCCAAAAAATGCAGATCCCCTTTCCCAGGATCATCATACATACCAGACCCCAGGCATCTGCGTGGCTCCCTCCTGCGATCCTCAGTGGGCGCTCCGAGCATGTATGCTGCACAGCGGTCCTCCCCTGCTTCTGGCCGATACACACATCAGATCACATACACACACCACATATACAATCGCGTGGACAACACTCACCACATCCAGTGATACCACTTGCTTCCGGGCAGCAGGTCCTGGATGCTCCACTGTACAGTGTCACATGATACCACATGATTCCACCCGCAGGACCTGAAAGCGCCACTGCACAGTGTCACATGATGCGTTCCACCCACTGGTCCTGGAAGCTCCACTGCCAGGTGCACAGCGTCGCAGGTCCTTAAACCACCGAGAAGCAATTGATATTGCTGGATGTGGCGAGTGTGTGTGTAATCTGATGTGTGTGTTCCTTCACAGGTCCTTGATGCGTTTCACTGCTCCCAGTCGGCGTCTGGCGAGTATGATCACAGGGTCTTCTCTCTTTTCAGGTGTCTGCTTTCTATAATAAAATGTCCTGCAGTATGTTTTAACTTTTTTTAGCTGCATGAACACGTCATTATTGAACCACAACTAGGGCTTATTTTCAGGGGGAAGTCTTATATTTAGGCCTTGCAGAAAACGCCTGCTAAGTCTTATTTTCGGGGAAACACTGTATGCAGGTTCTCGGATAAAATCAGACTAGTGGGCATGGCCTTGCTCAATACAAGTGTATGGAACGGTTGCATCTGACTAGAAGGCGCAGCAGTCTAGTGGGCACAACCTTGCTCAATATACTTGTATTGAGCGAGGCCACGTCCACTACTTGGGTTCTGGCCAGGAATATAAATCGCACACAACTGAGGCCACGTGACCACCATTACCAGCTCAGAAACAGGTGAATCCTTGCAGCACACAATATGTGAGCTGGGAGGAGTCATGACTCTTCAATAACAAAGTGACTGCATACTTATCTTTTTCGAGAGGATAAGCCCTTTAAGGAACTTGTACCTGGTATCGTTTGATCCCTATGCTATATACTGCAATACCACAGTATTGCAGCATGTAGTAAAAATCACAGTCTCCTATGAACACTCAAACTCTAATAGCCACTGTTATGGACAAATGATGGAGGAAGACAGCAATCATCTGCCATTTACGATGCAGGATCAGCTCCAGAGCTGATGGGTAGAAGACAAATGGATATACAAGCATTTCCAATAAAGAGGAGGTGCTATCCCAATGTCCATGTTCTGCATCAGTCTACTTAATAGTAAACTTCACGCTAATTGTAAAATGAACATATACCGTACAGTATTACACCATAGCATTAACAATTCTTACTGAAGGAGAACAGTAGGCTTGTGTAACTCTAGAACTAAAAGAAATGCCCAAGTACCCTTTCCCAACCAAAGATATGTTTCCCATATCAGAGTAGTAAGTGTAATTTAATTGTGAGGGTCACACTGCTAAGAACTCAAACTGATTGTTGGTGACCACACTGGCTTTTCCTTGGAGACATACGGTCAGCCCTTGAACAATAATTGTGGGTGTACCTGGTGTCTACAGGAAAGCAAAGCTTGGATAACTGGATTCCATAGGGGCCCAGCAATGAGAGCACTTTACACTATATTAATTTTAAACATGAAAATGTAAGATACCTAAACATTAAACTGAATTGCATGTGTCCGAATAAATACCTGAGAGTCTTTAACAATGCTGGTTACATCTGGGTGGATTTGGTTTGCAATGCCGAAGTCTATCAGCTTGAGCATCCCATCAACAATCAAGAAATTTGCAGGCTTCAGATCACTGTGAACAATACCTAGAAGATATACAGGGTTTGTGAATATCCAGCCGCACACAATACAACACAAGAGGAGACTTCTAAAATCTGTCAAAAAATGATAATTATGTCCACAGGATTAAAGAGCCATCCCTTTATCATTATGAGCTGGGTGGCTCAGTGGTTAGCATCCCTGACATACAGTGCTCGGTACTGCATTCCAGTCTGACCAAGAATTACATCTTAAGGGGTTTTGAGTTTCCCCACATCCTAGTGGCTGTTGTGGGATGAGAACCAAAATGCAGCCACTGAAGCGCTGCTTGCCGCACAACTCCAAGTAACAAGAATTTCCAATCTGTGCTGAGTCCTGTGTGTGAAAAATGTGCATGGCAAAGGTTTGTTCTTGTTAAAGAGAATTTGTCACCAGTTTTTTGCTACCTCATCTGAGAGCAGCATAATGTAGGAAAAGAGACCCTGATTCCAAGGATATATCACTTGGTCTATTGGGTGAAGCAGTTGTGACACAATCATAGTTCTTAGATGCAGTATGTAGCAGAGCTCAGAAAGCTAACCCCGCCCCCACCAAAGCTTTGTTTGAGCTGTAGTCCAGGCAGTGACAATCTCCTGGTGATAAAACACGATAAGTTACATCGATTAATTCAGGGTTTTAACCCCTAGATCATGCACTCTTAAATTACATAGCTAAAACCTTTTGACAGATTCCCTTTAACCCCTTCAGCCCCTGGGCACTTTCCGTTTTTGTTTTTTGCCCCCCTTCTTCCGAGAGCCGTAACTTTTTTATTTTTCCGTCAATCTTGCCATATGAGGGCTTGTTTTTTTGCGGGATAAGTTGTGCTTTTAAATGAAACCATAGGTTTTACCATATGGTGTACTGGAAAACAGCAAAAAAATTCCAAATGCAGAAAAATTGCAAAAAAAGTGTGATGGCACAATAGTTTTTGGGATGTTTTATTCACGGTGTTCACTATATGGTAAAACGGATGTGTGGGTATGATGCCTGAGGTCGGTGCGAGTTTGTAGACACCAAACATGTATAGGTTTACTTGTATCTAAGGGGTTAAAAAAATTTCACAAGTTTGTCCAATAAAAGTGGCGCACGTTTTGCGCCATTTTCCGAAACACGTAGCGTTCTTATTTTTGGGATCTATGGCTCAGTGACGGCTTATTTTTTGCGTCTCGAGCTGACGTTTCTAATGGTACCATTTTTGCGCAGATGCTACGTTTTGATCGCCTGCTATTGCATTTTGCGTAAAACTTGCGGCGACCAAAAAACTTAATTTTGGCGTTTGGAATTTTTTTGCCACTACGCCGTTTACCAATCAGATTAATTGATTTTATATTTTGATAGATCGGGCATTTCTGAACGCGGCGATACCAAATATGTGTATATTTATTTATTTTTTAACCCTTTAATTTTCAAAGGGGGGTGATTTGAACTTTTAGGTTTTTGTTTTTTTTCACTTTTTAAAAAACTTTTTTTTATTTTACTAGTCCCCCTAGGGGGATATACCATATTTTTCGGACCATAAGACGCACTTTTTTTCCCCCAAATGTTGGGGGAAAGTTGGGGGTGCGTCTTATGGTCTGACTATAGGGCTGCGGCTGGGAATGAGGGTGCTGCGGGTCATCGGGGGCACGAGCAGGCAGCAGCAGCGCCTGCTCGTGACCACGTGGGCCCGCTCATTACATATGCACGCCCATCCTCCCGCCCATCTCTCAGCGCTGAAGCCGGCACTGACAGGTGGGCGGGAGGACGAGCGGGGACGCGCGCATAGTAAAGAGCCGGCATGATCACCCCTGGCAATTACAGCCTGGAGTGATCATGTGCGGCTGTATTCACTGCCCCCCGCGCGTCATTACCAGCGCGGGGTGCAGTGAATCGGTGCACTCACCCGTCCCCGTGTGTGGAGCCGCCCCCCTGCTGCACGCGATGACTTCCTGTCTGTGCCGGTCAGCTGATCTGTGCTGAGCTGGTCAGCTGATCGGCACAGACAGGAAGACATCGCGATGTTGCAGGGGAACGGCTCCACACACACAGATCAGCGTGCCAGAGAGGAAGATGTGATCGGTGCTGCAGGGAGTGAGGAAAAGGTGAGTATAAACGTTTATTTTTTTTCTCTGTGCTATAGGATACAGGCCATATACCAGGATGGTATATGAGCACGATGGGAGTATATGAGCAGGCAGGATGGGGGGGCATGTAAACAGGCTGGATGGGGGGGCATGTAAACAGGCAGGATGGGGGGGCATGTAAACAGGCAGGATGGGGGGGCATGTAAACAGGCAGGATGGGGGGGCATGTAAACAGGCTGGATGGGGGGGCATGTAAACAGGCTGGATGGGGGGGCATGTAAACAGGCTGGATGGGGGGGCATGTAAACAGGCTGGATGGGGGGGCATGTAAACAGGCTGGATGGGGGGGCATGTAAACAGGCTGGATGGGGGGGCATGTAAACAGGCTGGATGGGGGGGCATGTAAACAGGCTGGATGGGGGGGCATGTAAACAGGCTGGATGGGGGGGCATGTAAACAGGCTGGATGGGGGGGCATGTAAACAGGCTGGATGGGGGGGCATGTAAACAGGCTGGATGGGGGGGCATGTGAACAGGCTGGATGGGGGGGCATGTAAACAGGCTGGATGGGGGGGCATGTAAACAGGCTGGATGGGGGGGCATGTAAACAGGCTGGATGGGGGGGCATGTAAACAGGCTGGATGGGGGGGCATGTAAACAGGCTGGATGGGGGGGCATGTAAACAGGCTGGATGGGGGGGCATGTAAACAGGCTGGATGGGGGGGCATGTAAACAGGCTGGATGGGGGGGCATGTAAACAGGCTGGATGGGGGGGCATGTAAACAGGCTGGATGGGGGGGCATGTAAACAGGCTGGATGGGGGGGCATGTAAACAGGCTGGATGGGGGGGCATGTGAACAGGCTGGATGGGGGGGCATGTGAACAGGCTGGATGGGGGGGCATGTGAACAGGCTGGATGGGGGGGCATGTGAACAGGCTGGATGGGGGGGCATGTGAACAGGCTGGATGGGGGGCATGTGAACAGGCTGGATGGGGGGGCATGTGAACAGGCTGGATGGGGGGGCATGTGAACAGGCTGGATGGGGGGGCATGTGAACAGGCTGGATGGGGGGGCATGTGAACAGGCTGGATGGGGGGGCATGTGAACAGGCTGGATGGGGGGGCATGTGAACAGGCTGGATGGGGGGGCATGTGAACAGGCTGGATGGGGGGGCATGTGAACAGGCTGGATGGGGGGGCATGTGAACAGGCTGGATGGGGGGGCATGTGAACAGGCTGGATGGGGGGCATGTGAACAGGCTGGATGGGGGGGCATGTGAACAGGCTGGATGGGGGGGCATGTGAACAGGCTGGATGGGGGGGCATGTGAACAGGCTGGATGGGGGGGCATGTGAACAGGCTGGATGGGGGGGCATGTGAACAGGCTGGATGGGGGGGGCATGTGAACAGGCTGGATGGGGGGGCATGTGAACTGGATGGGGGGGGGGGTATGTGAACAGGATGGATGGGGGTTTATAGCAGGATCATATACAAGGCAGGAGGATCATTACCAGGATGGGGTACCTTAGTAGAGAATCTGGGGACATTACCCCCATAACAGTGTCATCAGCAGATCCTCGCCCTATAACAGTGTGTCATGACCACATTTTTTGCTTAAAGTTTTATTTTCCCATTTTCCTCCTCTAAAACCAGGGTGCGTCTTATAGTCCGGTGCGTCTTATAGTCCGAAAAATACGGTAGCGATCAGCAATCCGATCGCTATTATCGATCTGCTGATCACAGCTATACAGCTGTAAACAGCAGATACAGTCACTTTCTTTTTCCCTCTGCTCTCGGCCGAGGGAAAACGAAAGTGAAACATCATAGCTGCAGGCGTCATCACATGACCCTGTGCTACGATGGCAACCACCGATAGTCACGTGATCACGCACGTGACTTCCGGTGGGGGCGGCGGTAAGTAAAAAACATGGCCGCGCGCATTTAGATCTTGCTGACAGACTTTGGCAACAAGATTTAAGGGGTTAATGGCCGCGGGTGGAAGCAATTCCACCCGCGGCTAGCAGGCACACATGTCAGCTGTTGAAAACAGCTGATGTGTGCCGACCGCCGCCTGCCCGCGGGAGGGGGCAGGGCTTAACGGGACACGCTCCATGACGGATATATCTGTCCATGGTCGTGAAGGGGTTAAAAGAAGGGAATTTTGTATACTTACCGTAAATTCCTTTTCTTCTAGCTCCAATTGGGAGACCCAGACAATTGGGTGTATAGCTACTGCCTCCGGAGGCCACACAAAGTATTACACTCAAAAGTGTAAGGCCCCTCCCCTTCTGGCTATACACCCCCAGTGGGATCACTGGCTCACCAGTTTAGTGCAAAAGCAAGAAGGAGGAAAGCCAATAACTGGTTTAAAGACCAATTCAATCCGAAGAAACATCGGAGAACTGCAACCATTCACATGAACAACATGTGTACCGAAAAAAACCCTAAGAAAACAGGGCGGGCGCTGGGTCTCCCAATTGGAGCTAGAAGAAAAGGAATTTACGGTAAGTATACAAAATTCCCTTCTTCTTTGTCGCTCCATTGGGAGACCCAGACAATTGGGACGTCCAAAAGCAGTCCCTGGGTGGGTAAAAGAATACCTCGTGGTAGGGCCGTCAAACAGCCCTTTCGTACAGGTGGGCAACCGCCGCCTGAAGGACTTGTCTACCTAGGCTGGCGTCTGCCGAAGCGTAGGTATGCACCTGATAATGCTTGGTAAAAGTGTGCAGACTCGACCAGGTAGGTGCCTGGCACACCTGCTGAGCCGTAGCCTGGTGCCGTAATGCCCAGGACGCACCCACGGCTCTGGTAGAATGGGCATTCAGCCCTGAGGGAACCGGGAGCCTAGCAGAACGGTAGGTTTCAAGAATTGGTTCCTTGATCCACCGAGTCAGGGTGGATTTGGAAGCTAGCGACCCTTTACGCTGACCAGCGACAAGGACAAAGAGTGCATCCGGGCGGCACAGGAGCGCCGTGCGGGAATGTAGATCCTGAGTGCTCTCACCAGATCCAACAGATGCAAATCCTTTTCAAATTGATGGACTGGATGAGGACACAAAGAAGGTAAGGTGATATCTTGATTGAGATGAAAGTGGGATACTACCTTAGGGAGAAAGTCCGGAATCGGACGCCGAACCCCCTTGTCCTGGTGAAGACCAGGAATGGAGATTTGCATGACAGCGCTGCTAGCTCGGACACTCTCTGAAGAGACGTGACCGCTACTAGAAAGGCCACTTTCTGTGAAAGACGGAAAAGGGAAACAACTTTCAAAGGCTCGAAAGGCGGCTTCAAGAGAGTCATTAGAACCTTGTTCAGACTCCAGAGCTCTAATGGCCGCTTGTACGGAGTGATAAGACAAACTCCCTGCAGGAACGTGCATACCTGCGGAAGTCGGCTAGGCGTTTCTGAAAAAATACAGATAGCGCTGAGACTTGTCCTTTAAGGGAGCTGAGCGACCAACCATTTTCCAACCAAGATTGTAGGAAGGAAGGAAAAATAGGCGATGCCAATGGCCAGGGAGAACTCCTTGAGCAGAGCACCAAGATAAGAATATCTTCCACGATCTGTGGTAGATCTTGGCGGACGTTGGCTTCTTGGCCTGCGTCATGGTGACAACCACTCCTGAGATAATCCTGAAGACGCTAGGATCCAGGACTCAATGGCTACACCGTCATGTTCAGGGCCGCAGAGTTCAGATGGAAAAAAGGGCCCTTGAAACAGCAAGTCTGGTCGGTCTGGTAGTGCCCACGGATGGCCTACCGTGAGGTACCACAGATCCGGGAACCCCGACCTCCTCGGCCAATCTGGAGCGACGAGGATGGCGCGGCGACAGTCGGACTTGATCTTGCGCAGCACTCTGGGCAACAATGCCAGAGGTGGGACACATAAGGTAGCCGGGACTGCGACCAATGTTGAACTGAGGCGTCCGCCGCCAGAGCTCGATGATCGTGAGACTGTGCTATGAAGCCGGAACAAAGTTGTTGTGCCGTGACGCCATTATGTCGACGTCCGGCATCCCGCAGCGGCGACAGGTCTCCTGAAACCCGTCCGGGTGAAGAAACCATTCCCCTGCGTCCATACCCTGGCGACTGAGGAAGTCTGCTTCCTAGTTTACCACGCCTGGGATGTGAACTGCGGATATGGTGGATGCCGTGTCTTCCACCCACGTCAGAATCCGCCGGCTTCCCGGAAGGCTTGCCGGCTGCGTGTTCTTCCGTGGTGGTTGATGTATGCCACCGCTGTGGAGATATCCGACTGAATTCGGATGTGCTTGCTTTTCAGCCACTGCTGGAAGGCTTGTAGGACAAGATACACTGCTCTGATTTCCAGAACATTGATCTGAGGGGTGGACTCTTGCTGAATCCACGTACCTTGAGTCTTGTGGCAGAGAAAAACTGCTCCCCACTCTGATAGACTCGTGCCTGTCGTAACTACCGCCCGGGATGGGGGTAGGAAGGACCTTTTTTCTGACCATGAGGTGGGAAGAAGCCACCACCGTAGAGATTCTTTGGCCGCCTGAGAAGGGAGACATCTGTCGATGGGCGTCGACTTCCCGTCTCATTGGCGGAGAATGTCCCATTGTAGTGGACGCAGATGAAACTGCGCGAAAGGGACTGCCGCCATTGCTACCACCTTACGTGAGAAGTGGATGAGGCGTCTCAATGTGTGCGACTGATCCTAAGGAGAGATTGCAGCCTTGTCTGTAGTGAACGCTGTTTGTCTAGCGGAAGCTTCACTATCGCTGAGAGAGTATGAAACTCCATGCCTAGATATGTTAGTGATTGGCCCGGGGTCGGATCTGACTTTGAAAAGTTGATGATCCTCCCGAAACTCTGGAGAGTCTCCAGCGCAGCGTTCGGCTGTGTTGGCATGTTCCTTAAGAGGGTGCCTTGACAAGTAGATCTCCCAAACACGGGATCACAGAGTGACCTTGAGATTGCAGGACTGGTACTACTGCTGCCATGACCTTAGCGAAGACCCGTGGGGCTATCGCCAGCCGGCAGGCAGAGTTACGAACTGAAGGTGTTCGCGTCTTATAACAAGGTGTAGAAACGCTGGAGCTCTGGATCACTCGGCACGTGGGGATAAGCATCCTTGACGTCTATCGATGTTAGGAAATTTCCTTGAAACATTGAGGCGATGACGGAGCGGGGGGATTACATCCGGAACCGCCTGGTGTTCACGAGCTGGTTGAGCCGTGTTAGATCCAGAACGGGACGGAAATACTCGTCCTTTCTTGGCATCACAAATAATTCGGAGTAAAAACCGTGACCTTGTTCCTGAAGAGGAACGGGGGTCACCACTCGTTGTGCCTTTAGAGTGCCCACCGCCTGCAGAAGAGCATCGGCTCGGTCGGGAGGTGGAGAAGTTCTGAAGAATTGAGTTGGAGGACGAGAACTGAACTCTATCCTGTACCCGTGAGACAGAATGTCTCTCACCCAACGGTCTTTGACCTGTGACAGCGAAATATCGCCAAGGTGCTACCGACCGAGGATGCGGAGAGAGGAGGCCGCAAGTCATGAGGAAGCCTCTTGGAAGTGGGTTTTCAGGCTGTCTTTTTTGGGCGTGACTGAGCCCGCCAAGAAACTGAGCTCCTCTGATCCCTTTGAGTCCTCTTTGGACGAGGAGAAATGGGACCTGCCCGAGCCTTGAAAAGACCGAAAACCCCGACTGTCCCTTGGTATGTTGGGGTTTGTTTTGTCTGGGCTGAGGTAAGGAAGAATCCTTACTCTTGAACTGTTTAATGATTACATCTCACGCACACTAAACAGACGGTCAGCAGAACAAGGCAAACTGGTTAAGCCCTTTTTTGGAAGCAGAATCTGCCTTCCATTCAATTAACACCCAGGCCCTGCGTAAAAACCACGGAGTGAGCGGACGCCACTGCCGTACGGGTCGTAGAGTCCAGGACAGCATTAATCGCATAAGACGCAAATGCAGACATTTGAGCGGTTAAGGATGACACTTGCGTAACAGATGTACGTGTGACCGTGTCCATCTGTGTAAGACAAGCTGAAGTAGCTTGGGTTGCCTCTACGGCTGCGAATGCTGGAGCTAACAGCGCACCGATAGCCTCATAGATGGATTTCGACCAGAGATCCCTCTGTCTGTCAGTGGCATCTTTAAGTGCAGCCCCATCTTCCACTGCAACTATGGATCTAGCTGCAAGCTGGAGATTGGAGGATGCCCCTTGGGACACTGGGGCCATTGCCCACGTCAGGGGGTAGGGATAACGTGTATCCTCAGCCGTTTGGAGAAGCGCTTAACTGGATAAGCGTGGTGTTCCTGGACTGCCTGTGTAAAGTCAGGGTGGTCAAGGAAAGTATTTAATTTACGCTTGGGATACGTGAATGGAATTTCTCCTGCTATGAAGCTGACTCTTCCACTGGAGGAGCTGGGGGAGAAATAACTAACATTCTATTGATGGACGCTATGAGATTATTGACTATGGCGTCACCATCAGGTGTATCCAGATGGAGAGCGGTCTCAGGATTAGATCTTGAGCAGCTACCTCCGCCACATCACACAGAGAGTCCACTTGCTGGGACCCTGACTAGTGTGATGTGGCCGCTCATAGTGAGCCTCTCAGACTATCTGGGACTGTCGTCCGTGTCAGAGCCGTCACTCTGGGAAGCACATGACCCCTCGGAGCTCAAGTTGTTCCCACTGAGGGGGACCATGGATAATGATGAACAGTGGCCATGGATTTGAGAGACTTGTCTGGACTGCAAGGCTTCTAGTATCATAGCCATAGCCTCAGAAAATCTGTCAGTAAATACTGCAGGCTCCGTCCCCATGTCCTGGACGGTTAGCAGAGACTCCGTATACAATGGGGGTCTATGTACCCTGCCGGCCATATAGCCGTACATGCTGTACCGGCTGCATAGAAAACATGTGCTTCTGCACCTCTGTTTTACACAGACAATATGCTGTTATGTCCTCCGCACAATCAAGGAGGGTATATACAAACATGCAGCTCAACAGTGCAATGCATAGTGAATAAGCATATATGTATATGTGCACTTCGGCACTAGTGGAGTCAGCCCCACAGGTGCTGCTTAACGCCTGGCACAGCGGTTGTGTGACTATCCGAATCCCTGCCAGGGATTCCTAAACTTGTCTCTTCTGTCGCTACAGAAAACACTGACAAGAATGGCTGCCGGCGTCCTGTGTAGAGGAGGAAGCCGTGGGCGTGCCTGAGAAAATGCGGGAATCCGGCTTCACAGTGCACGCAGTGAGAGGGGTGGAGTATGCAAAGCATACTCCAGCTCTCAGCGCTGCCGTGCTGTGCAGCGTCACGCCCCTACCCTGACTGGCAGGTCTGTGGGCGGAAACGAAGTGAGACTAGGCCGCGCAAGCCGGGGACTCGAGTGATAAGCGCGGCCGGCATATAAGCCTTGGTCGGCGCGGAAGTCCCCGGCGCACCACAAGTCCCAGCCGCGCCCGAAATAAAAATGGCAACGGCGGTTAGCGCGGTAGTCCCCCAATACACTAACACACCCAGCGAGCTGTAGTGTGCGATGGCACTAGTGCGGGCAGCGCCGCCGTCCCTGGCGCACTAACACACCCAGCAATGCTGCCGTGTGTCCGTGCGCGGTCCTCACAGGGACACAGAGTACCTTAACGTAGCAGGGCCATGTCCCTGAGGATACTCCGCTCCATGTCCAGCAGATTCCCAGGAGCTGTGGATGGAGCACGGCCTCAGCGCCTGGAGACCGATAGGATCCCACTTCACCAGAGCCCTCAGGGGGATGGGGAAGGAAAACAGCATGTGGGCTCCAGCCTCTGTACCCGCAATGGGTACCTCAACCTTAAACACCCGACAAGAGTGGGGTGAGAAGGGAGCATGCTGGGGGCCCTTTAGTATGGGCCCTCTTTTCTTCCATCAGACATATTCAGCAGCTACTGCTGACTAAACAGTGGAGCTATGCGTGGATGTCTGACCTCCTTCGCACAAAGCACAAAACTGGTGAGCCAGTGATCCCACTGGGGGTGTATAGCCAGAAGGGGAGGGGCCTTACACTTTTGAGTGTAATACTTTGTGTGGCCTCCGGAGGCAGTAGCTATACACCCAATTGTCTGGGTCTCCCAATGGAGCGACAAAGAAAAGGAGAAATGTCCATCCTTTGGATCCCTTAACGACCTTGAACATACTAGTACGTCCAAAGTCGTGTCTTACGCTGAGCTTGCATTTTTCCCTACACGTCGGCTAATATGATCAGCAGACATGGGCCGGTTAACTAGTTAAATCCCGCTTTCAATTTCTGACAGTGGGATTTAACACAAGCAAGCGAGGGCACACCATTTCCCACTCCCATCATCGTGCTGATCCACTGCTCTGTACAGCACATGCAATCAGAAGATTGCAGCATCAAGTCTAGTAAGGAGGACTAGTAAATAAAACAGGAAGTTTGAGGGGGGGGGGGGGGTCTTTAAAAATATGAAAAAGAAAACAAAAAAACACAAATTTAAATAACCCTCCTTTTGCCCAACAGAAATTTTTTTTTAAAAAAAAAAAAATGTGGTATCGCTGTGTTCAGAAATGTCCAATCTACTGAAATATAAAATTAATCAGATCAATAAACAGCGCAAAGGGGGAAAAAAAAGTTAAAAAAAAATCCAGAATTTTGTTTCTTTGGCCGCCGCAATATTACAATAAATGAAAATATCGCATCTTCCTAAAAATGGTATCTGTAACAAAGTCATCTCAGGGAACAAAAAGTAAGCCATCGCACAGCATCAGATCCCGAAAAATGAAAACGTTACGTGTCTCGGAAAATGGCGCCAAAGAAACTTTTTATAAACTTCTTAAAAGAAATTTGCCTAAATTCATCTACCTACTGCATTCAACTAACCCCTGCCAGTTAGAGCGGTAGCTATAGCTTTGTACTCTTGCTAGTGTTTATCACTTCCGGACAGGTTATTCGCGGACCCGGCCTTGTACCTGCAGCTTTCCTGGCAGCTCCCCAATTTTTCTGGTTTGGTAAATAGGTCAATAGGTGGTACCTAAAAACCTATGCCCCATCCAGCAATACCCAGCCAGTCACACAACTTCTTGATTGTGAGCGCTAGTGTCCCTGTAAGTTTTATCAGTTTTACCATATGATTAACATCGTAAATAAAAAAAACAATAATGGAATTGCACTTTTTCTTTTGCAATTTCAACACACTTTTTTCCCGCTTATGGTAAAAATAATTGTTTCATTCAAAAGTACAACCCATCCCGCTAAAAAACAAGCCCTCATATGGCAATATTAACAGAAAGATAAAAAAAATGTTATGGCTCTTGGAATAATAAACAAAAACAAAATTGTCGGGTGGTGAAGGGGTTAATGACCAGGGCTGTTAAGGCCTTAAAGGACAACTGTCACCAGATTGTTGCCACCTAATCTGAGAGCAGCGTAATGCAGGGGCAGAGACCCTGATTTTAATGATGTGTCCCTTACTGGGCTGCTTGCAGTAGCTTTGATAACTAATAAAACATTTTTTATTTTTAATTTGAAAAAGAGAAAGGCTGAGAGGAGATTTAATAGCGGTCTACAAATATCTGAAAGGTAGTCACACTGCAGGGGAACCACTCTATTCTCATTAGAACAAGGAAGAACAAGAAGAAATGAGATGAAACTAAAAGGAAGGACATTCAGATTAAACGTTAGGAAAATCTTTCTGACAGTGAAGGCAGTCTGAGAGTGGAACAGGTTACCACAGAAGATCGTGAGCTCTCCATCAATGGAAATCTTCAAGCGAAAACTGGATAAACATACAGCTGGGATGGTTTAAGAAAACATGCACTCGCAGGGGGTGGACCCGATGGTCCTTGAGGTGCCTTCCAACTCTACCATTCTATGATCATCAGAGGAACAGTAAAGCTGCTGCCATGTAGTTTCCCAAATCCATGAGCTCTGGTGTAACCCTGATTGGCAGCTTTTTATGTACACTGTGCAAAGGCAGAAAGCCGAACACATGGCACTACAGGGCTAAAGCGGTAACGTCACTGCTGCCGCCTATCAAAGGCCAAAGCAGTGAAAGACCTAGGCAAAGTGGAAAAAATTATCTGTGCGCTATTTTCTCCAACTATGGAATAATACGTAAAATGGGACCCCCCTTGATGCCTCTTATTTAATGTCTTAGTGGCTTCTTTAGTAATAATAGTCTTTATATGTATCCACAAATCCTTAGGCTTTCTCATTTATGCCAAGGCCCAGACACAACATGCTGGAGGTCTGCTCTACTGAAGCTCTCTTTTGACCATAGTCCCCTGAGGAATAAGCATATTATGAAACGCGTTGGGAGGTCTAAGAGCATATCAGGTCAGATGGTTGCCAATTGAGGGGTATTGTGAGGCTGTGATGATTTGGCCCCCCCCTCTATATATTGGACAACTAAAGTTTTCTTCATATATTTTTCGTGTTTTGTCTATATGACTATACTATCTCTGGTATATAACTTAGTTTTATGTATTTGACAACCTGTCTAGTGTTGTCTGCTTTTCTATCACCGTGGTGGGAGGTCCCCTACTCCCCTCCCCCCGTGTGAAGTTTGTCCTTCCATGGTGATATTAGGAGCTTTACATCTGCTCCAATCTGTTGGGTTGTTCTTTACAACCGTATTTGTTGTGTGGTTTAATATTTTTAATCATAAACCATTAAAGGTTATATTTTAATTGTTACCACAATTTTACACTATTGCTTGGCTGCATTGATATATTTACTGTGAAGCATATGACTTTTTTTTTTTTTGTAATTTCTCATTTATCTATCCACAGGTGACCAGGCTATAAAGACCAAAATCTTCCTCACTAATCAACGGAAACTTGTTCTGCAAGTCGAGAGGACGAATCATCCCTAGAGAATAGAAAACAAGAACATCCCCATCCTTGACAGAAAGGCTCAGAATATTTTCATAGACAACAGATGGGGGAATTTATACCTGGGGATGCTGCGTTCTTCAGTAACTTGCAGTACGTCCTTGGCAATCTCGGGCAGTTTGCCCTCCAGGTAAACACTTCTTATACTCCCCATCAATGTAAGTTTTTTGTACTGTCTTTTGTATACTGCTGCCCTCCATTTCTTTATTCATCAGGAATTATGTTTTGCTGAACACACCATTAAATGTTGTTTTTTTTTCTCTTTTTTTGTGATGTTCAGATTGTTTTAATAAAATCTGATGGATCCACAAATTATATTGTACATGGTGTTAAATATCTGCCATGTAAGGGATTCACAGAATGGTATTGTTCAAGTACTTAGAAGGCTGTTTTGGAGTTTAAAAGTTATCCCCTAGCCGAGAATTCGATTCTCAAAATCAGTGGGGGCCAGGGCGGTCAGACCCCAGCAACTGGAAAGTTGTCCCTTATCACAGAACTAGGTTCTCAAGATCAGTGGGGGCCAGGGCGGTCAGACCCGAGTGACTGGAAAGTTGTCCCTTATCACAGAACTACTGTAGGTTCTCAAGATCGGTGGGGGCCAGGGCGGTCAGACCCGAGTGACTGGAAAGTTGTCCCTTATCACAGAACTACTGTAGGTTCTCAAGATCAGTGGGGGCCAGGGCGGTCAGACCCGAGTGACTGGAAAGTTGTCACTTATCACAGAACTAGGTTCTCAAGATCAGTGAGGGAGATGGTGCTTGGACCCCCAGTGATTGGAAAGTTATTTCCTTTCTAGCTTGAGAACACCCCTGTAACAGATATGCCTGCACCCGGGGTCTCTAAAGCTGCAGTAACTACTTACCATGCTGGTGTATTGTATGGACAGCTTCTAACATGTTCTTCCAGTAACTCTTTCGTTCCCATGGATTAATAGTCTTCTTCTTCCTGAGCCAAGTATTGAGGTCAATGTTTCCACACTCCATCACCATGTAGATGTGTTCCTTGGTTATTTCACTAAAGAATGATAGCTATAAGTGTTTACAACTCGATTAGATCTCAGCCTTATTAATAGCAGGGAAATACTTACTAGTCATACAGACGAATTATTTTATCGCTGTGTTCCTGAAGTTTATTTAAATGTGAAATCTCATTCTGGTAGCTCTCGATGGTTTGTTTGTCGGCTTCCTCTAGGTTCACATACTTTATCGCATACAGGCGTTTCTTGTCATCCATGACTTGAAAGACCTGAGATGCCAAGATGTGCAAATTATCTATACAACTAATTGAAAGTGCAAGATAAAACTGGTTCAGGTAGTATTTCTCCTGTAGGGGCCACAGATTTACACCAATACACCTGCAATAATACTAAGACGTGCAGAGTCCAATATCCGGAACTCAAAGGATAACGCGGTGCTGCAGCAGTACTATGCACTAAGACACCAATTATATGGGGCGACAGCCATAAAGTGAATTCAATCTACGCAATCGTAGAATAGACATTATTACTTTATTTAACACTAAGTACAGAGTCCAATGGGGGTATACACGTGAGAAGTACGCTCACTTTATTGAGTTACTGAAAGACAGACAGTTTTTACCTTACTAGATCCACCAGTGCCAATTTGTTTCAATACTGCGTACACCCGGCTTTTCACGACAATACACTCACTGGATGGAATAGGGGCAGCACTCTACAAAAGAAACAAGGCAATGGGCAATCGTGCAGGAAAGTAACTGAAGATGTGATTGAGACAACAAAAAAAGGAACAAGAAGTACACACCCATCCAGGGAGACAACCACCCAGGCAGGCAGTCAGACACACCCAGCCAGGCAAGCAGTCAGACACACCCAGCCAGGCAAGCAGTCAGACACACCCACCCAGGCAAAGACAATGACAATACTCACAGGGAGGGACAGAAGCACCCCCACAGAGAGGAGAACAGAGAGAAAGACAGACATACATACATACAACATGTGCCGCCAAGGCAAAGACCTAATGGTAGAGGCACACAGGAAAAAACAAATACAAAGTGAGAGACACACAGAAATACATGCAGACAGATAGACAGAGACACATGCATACAAATAGAGAGGAAGAGAAAGACACTGACAGGCAGAAAAACAGAAACATGCTATTAATCTGTTATATTACCGGAAAAGGTTGTAAACGGGAATTAGCTGGGGTATGTGGAAGATAACTGGACCGATTGTCACATGGAGTAGACATCAACGACATTGGTCCTAAAGAACTTTTCACCACAGGCGTACGAAAACTAAAAGTAAGTATAACCAAAACACTTTTAAAAGTTCATTCATGCTGAATTTAGGGATGTGTGATATTAACCATACAATGAAGCAAACAGGATTATTGCTGTCTGATTCTTAAACACTAAAAGCTTAGACCAGACAGACTTGAAATGTGGCCGCTTTATCAAACAGCATGAACCACTAAGGCTGCTTTCACACTACGTTTTTTTTAGCATGCGTCATGAACGTTTTTTTGCTGCAAAAGCGGATCCTATTTTTGCAGAGAAAAACGCATGCAAACGCATGTGTTATTTTGCAGGATCCTGTCACTTGAAGTTTATGGGCGGGCATTGGAGTCATGTGATCGGGAGTGAGGGGAACTGAACGTGAGACTGGGAGCCGGCATCTGACAGCTGCGGAGGCTCGTAACCAAGGTAAACATCGAGTAACTTGCTTGGATACCCAATATTTACCTTGGTTACGAGCCTCCGCAGTTCTCAGGCGGGGGGGAGACAGAGAGGGAGGGGGAGACAGAGAGGGAGGGGGAGACAGAGAGGGAGGGGGAGACAGAGAGGGAGGGGGAGACAGAGAGGGAGGGGGAGACAGAGAGGGAGGGGGAGACAGAGAGGGAGGGGGAGACAGAGAGGGAGGGGGAGACAGAGAGGGAGGGGGAGACAGAGAGGGAGGGGGAGACAGAGAGGGAGAGGGAGACAGAGGGAGGGGGAGACAGAGAGGGAGGGGGAGACAGAGAGGGAGGGGGAGACAGAGAGGGAGGGGGAGACAGAGAGGGAGGGGGAGACAGAGAGGGAGGGGGAGACAGAGAGGGAGGGGGAGACAGAGAGGGAGGGGGAGACAGAGAGGGAGGGGGAGACAGAGACTGATCACGCCAGGCGGGTTTCTGGGCATGCTCAGTAGAGCAAGCAGGATCCTGTCTATCAGCATGCCAGCGTTCACATACGTTTGCGTGCAGTATAGTCAGGATCCAGCAATTTGCAGTATTTGGACGCAGCTTAAAAACGCTACAAGAAGCGTTTTTGAAAAAAGTTAAAAAACTGCAAGTCGCTGGATCCTCACTATAACGCACGCAAACGCAGGTGAACGTATGTTGACGCGAGTCCATTGCAAATGCATTGAAATAAAAACGCATTTGCACTGGATCCGTTTTTGCGTTAAAAAACCGTTCAGGATGCATGTTAAAAAAACAGTGTGAAAGCAGCCTTAGTCTGGCGCATTTTAAGCCATTCTAGTCTAACTTTACATCAAGTATTATTCGTCTTACTATATGGCTGAAAATTGTGCCAAAACTTGGATACATTTCGGCTATGTACCCTTTCAGCGTGGTCATGTTCCCTTATCAGATAAGGCACTTGAAGTGCACCAATCACTAGGATTTTCCTATACAACCTAAAGCCAGTCCTATACTGGCACTATCATGCTGATTCTATACATACCTTTAGTTGTCACCTAGGATGTATAGGTTTTGAAACACAAGCAAGTATAGTTTGTAAAATGAACAGCATTTTGAGTGGCAGCAGCAGCTGCAGAGCAGGTAATAGCTGGGTGGGTATTCATAGTGATTCCTGCCCCATCTGTTGTTCCTCCCCTTTTTATGTTAATTCTATTATAAAATCGTTTTGCTAAGTCACTAGAAGGACCTGTGCTGATGTCATACCCATGTGACCAGAAGGGGCAGGGCCTCAGCCAACATAGCTAATACCAGGAAGCAACATTATTTTTGTTGGCTGAGGCCCCACCCTTCTGGTCACATGGATATGACATCAGCACAAGTCCTTCTAGTGACTTAGTAAAACGATTCTATAATAGAATTAGCATAAATAACAGTAAGGATGGACAGGCAGGGGGGGCGGGAAGCAGTATGAAAACCCACCCCAGCTCAGCTGATTGGCAGCTGCTGTCATTCAAAAAGCTGCTTATTTTACAAACTTTACTTGCTTGTGTTTCAAAACCTATACATCCAATCTGACAATAAAAAGGTATAGAATCAGCATAATAGTGTAGCGCACCTAGACCATCAGGGTGCTACAAGGTTCTGCATCCCCACAAGGATGCAGGTCTACCCCCTTAGAGACCCAGAACCCCAGTGCCAGTACCAACAAAAACCAAGGTAATCCCAGTTTTCCCCCAAAAAATCCCCCATGCAATGGTACCCAGTTAGGGTGGGACCAATGGATGGCAGCCTAGAGGTGGAGCCAATCCAGTCCACTAGTTGACCAGGTGGGAGGGGCAGACTGTGGAGAGTAGTCAGAGTGAGTTGACAGTGGTAGGAGAGTAAAGGTGGAAGTCAAGTGACTCGGGTTGACGGTGACCTGGTACCCAGAAGTGGTTGCCAGTGGAGTACTCTTGGAACTACGCACCAACGAGGTACAGGACCCTAGGACAGGAAAGAGCTCCAAGCCAACCTGTTAACACATGCAGAGCAAGGGGACCATCAAGGACCTTGCTGAACCTAAAGAATCCGAAGACTAAGTAGCAAAGGGAGAAACGGGGACAGGACCAGAGACTCCAACCCCACAGGGTTCACGCTACCGTCAGGCAGACAGAAGTGGACAAACCAGAGAACGGGGACCCCCGGTTGTTCTATACCATGGGGACCCACTTACCAAAAACAGGTGCATGGGAAGAAGGTACCAGAGAACCAAACTGGCACTGGGACGAAGGGGACCTGGAGGCGAAACCAGCTGGCCTCGGGCAACCAGTTAACATCTTCCAGCAGTGAGTAAACCAGGTGCACTGAACACCTGTGAGGACTACCTTCTTCTGACGCCCACTGCACCATACACCCTCTGGGGCAAAACCCTACTTGCGGAGGGTCTACCATTCTAGCTGCCAATACCACCAGCCCCAGTAGAGACATTCTGCAGCGGCGGCTCCCTACACTTAGCCGCAACACTGCAAGTGGCGTCACATATGAACATTATCTTATTCTCCCCTATAAATATCCCCATTACAAAAAGGGCCCATGGCACGGAACCGGGTAACTGCCACCACCGAGACTTCCCCCAAAACCTGTACTGCCTGGAATCGAGTATCCCATATCACTGGGTGCTACAATAGCGCCAGTATAGTTTATGTTATATAGGAAAATCCTGGTAATTGGTGCGCTTTACAGCAAATAACATACACATGGTGCAAGCAATGACAAATATGCAACTATACATGAGATCTGTGAGATTTTTTTTTTTTTTAAATTACAAGACAAATATGAGAAAAAGCTAGAAAAATATCACTATGTCAATATAGTAAGCTTCGGCTAATGTGTCTACAATTACCAGTTCATGTAATCTTCCTGTGGTTTGGCAGGCGTGCCACAGACTAAGGCAGGATCATTCCTTAGAGATGGCGCTGGTGGAGATACTCTTTTGGACAAAGGATAAGCACTTGGCTCGATACTCATTCTTTTTCCCTAAAGGTGGACGATATTTATTTGTTCAGTTACCTTACTGATGTATAAGAATAATCATACATAATCAGACCAAAAATATGTTTATGGCCAAAAATCCTTTAATGCAGCTCTATATGGTTGTGTATACTGTAGACGGAAAAACATGGAATAGCCAAAAGCATACGTCCAGAGCACACAGTGCAAAAATATCAACAGTCATGGGAAAAACTAAGTAGCCCCGCCATTTTCAAACAATTTGGAGTCCATCATTATACAGTGAAAAATACGATTAACTAGAGGAAATTCATCTTAAAGTCAGAAAGTACAATGCTCTGAAAAATTGCAAAAAAGAGAATTTTGTTACTTACCGTAAATTCTTTTTCTTATAGTTCCGTATTGGGAGACCCAGACCATGGGTGTTTAGCTTCTGCCTCCGGAGGACACACAAAGTACTACACTTAAAAGTGTAGCTCCTCCCTCTGAGCTTATACACCCCCTGGTAGCCAGTCCTAGCCAGTTTAGTGCAAAAGCTGAAGGAGAATAGCCACCCACAAGTAGAACCGAGTACGAACCGGAACAACCGGAGACTCTGTCCACGACAACAGCCGGTGATAACACACGGAACAAGAAAATTGCCAACAGGCAACAGGGAGGGAGCTGGGTCTCCCGATACGGAACTATAAGAAAAAGAATTTACGGTAAGTAACAAAATTCTCTTTTTCTTTATCGTTCCTTTGGGAGACCCAGACCATGGGACGTTCCAAAGCTGTCCCTGGGTGGGAATAAACAGAAAAAACTAAGAAATAGGCGGAGCCTAACTTCACAAGTGGGCGACAGCCGCCTGAAGGATGCGTCTGCCCAAGCTCGCATCTGCCGAAGCATGAGCATGCACTTGGTAGTGCTTCGAAAAGGTATGCAGGCTAGTCCAAGTGGCAGCCTGACAGACTTGTTGAGCCGTAGCCTGGTGCCTAAAAGCCCAAGAGGCACCGACAGCTCTGGTCGAGTGTGCTTTGATCCCCGGCGGGGGAGGCACCTGAGTACTCTGGTAGGCGTCCGAAATGGTCGATCTAATCCAACGGGCCAAGGTCGGCTTAGAAGCAGAGAGACCCTTGCGCCGCCCTGTGGTTAGCACAAAAAGAGAGGTGCACCGCCTAAGCGCAGTGGTGCGAGACACATAGGTCCGGAGAGCACGCACCAGATCTAGAGTATGCAGCGCTTTCTCAAAGCGATGAACAGGGGCCGGACAGAAGGAAGGCAAGGAAATATCCTGGTTAAGGTGGAAGGGAGAGACCACCTTAGGAAGAAAGTCCGGGGTCGGACGGAGAACTACCTTGTCTTGGTGCCAAAAAACAAAAAAGGTGACTCCGAGGAGAGCGCAGCCAAATCAGAGACTCTCCTGAGAGAAGTTATGGCAACTAGAAAGGCCACCTTTTGAGAAAGACGATACAAAGAAACCTCCCTAAGGGGCTCGAAAGGGGGTTTCTGCAATACCGTGAGGACCAAGTTAAGGTCCCAGGGATCAAAGGGCCGCCGATAAGGTGGAATGATGTGAGACGCACCTTGCATGAAGGTGCGGACCTGAGCCAGCCGGGCGAGACGCCGCTGGAACAGCACTGATAGAGCTGAGACTTGTCCCTTGAGAGAGTTGAGGGACAGTCCTAGCTGCAGACCGGACTGTAAAAAAGACAGAAGGGTCAGCAACGAGAATGGCCAAGGAGAATGGCCGGAAGGGCGACACCAGGACAGGAAAATTTTCCAAGTCCTGTGATAGATCTTGACGGAGGAAGACTTACGGGCCCGAGTCATAGTGGAGATGACTTCAGGAGGAATACCAGAAGCCGTCAAAATCCAGGACTCAAGAGCCACGCCGTCAATTTGAGTGCCGCAGAATTCGGGCGTAAAAACGGACCTTGCAAGAGCAGGTCTGGACGGTCCAGAAGATGCCACGGCATCTCCACGGACAGTTGGAGCAGGTCCGGATACCAAGCTCGCCTGGGCCAGTCCGGTGCAATGAGGATGACTCGACGGCCCTCCATTCTGATCTTGCGCAGGACTCTGGGCAAGAGAGCTAGAGGGGGAAACACGTAGGACAGATGAAACTGGGACCAGTCTTGAACCAGAGCGTCCGCGGCGAAGGCCTGAGGATTGTGGGAGCGAGCCACGTAAACCGGAACCTTGTTGTTGTGACGGGATGCCATTAGGTCCACGTCCGGAGTGCCCCACTTGCGGCAGATTGACAAACACTGCCGGGTGCAGGGAAAACTCGCCACCGTCCACGGATTGACAGCTTAGATAATCTGCCTCCCAGTTTTCTACGCCAGGGATGCGGACTGCGGATATGGTGGACTTGGAGTCCTCCGCCCATTGAAGAATGCGTTGGACCTCCAACATTGCCAGGCGGCTGCGTGTCCCGCCTTGGTGATTGATGTAGGCAACCGCTGTCACGTTGTCTGACTGGACTCGAATGTGCCTGCCCGCCAACAGGTGGTGAAAGGCTAGGAAAGCTAGAAGCACAGTTCTGGTTTCCAGCACATTGATTGAAAGGGCTGACTCGGACGGAGTCCAAGTGCCCTGTGCTCTGTGGTGGAGATGTACCGCTCCCCAGCCGGATAGGCTGGCATCCGTGGTGAGAATCACCCAGGACGGAGTCAGGAAGGAGCGCCCTTGGGACAGGGAGAGGGGTCGAAGCCACCACTGAAGAGAGCTCCTGGTCCGTGGCGACAGAGCCACTAACCTCTGTAAGGAGGAAGGCCGCTTGTCCCAACAACGGAGAATGTCCAGCTGCAGAGGACGCAGATGGAACTGGGCAAAGGGAACCGCCTCCATGAAGGCCACCATTTGACCCAGCACCTGCATCAGACGCCTGAGGGTATAACGGCGGGGCCTCAGGAGAGAGCGCACCGCCAACCGGAGTGACAGCTGTTTGTCTAAGGGCAACTTCACAAGTGCCGGCAAAGTCTCGAACTGCATCCCTAGGTCGTGAGACTCTGGGTCGGAGTCAGAGTGGATTTGGGAAGATTGACAATTTACCCGAATTGGGCTAGGGTGGCGAGAGTGAGCGAAACACTCCGCTGACAGTCTGCGCTGGATGTACCCTTGACCAGAAGGTCGTCCAGATAAGGAAGCACTGCTAACCATGGGCTTCAGCGGACGCGATTTTGGGCGCCAGTTGGATTTCTGATCCTTGGCTAAGTTAGCGGACGAGGCGGAAGGCTTAAGGGGGCTTTACACGCTGCGACATCGCTAATGCGGAGTCGTTGGGGTCACGGAATTTGTGACACACATCCGGCCGCATTAGCGATGCCGTTGCGTGTGACACCGATAAGCGATTTTGCATCGTTGCAAAAACGTGCAAAATCGCTAATCGGCAACATGGGGGTCCATTCTTAAAAATCGTTACTGCAGCAGTAATGAAGTTGTTCCTCGTTCCTGCGGCAGCACACATCGCTCCGTGTGACACCGCAGGAACGAGGAAGCTCTCCTCACCTGCCTCCCGGCTGCTATGCGGAAGGAAGGAGGTGGGCGGGATGTTACGTCCCGCTCATCTCCGCCCCTCCGCTGCTATTGGGCGGCGGTTCAGTGACGCTTCAGTGACTTAGAAAGGAGGCGGTTCGCCGGCCACAGCGACGTCGCCGGGCAGGTAAGTATGTGTGACGGGTCTGGGCGATGTTGTGCGGCACGGGCAGCGATTTGCCCGTGTCGTGCAACAGATGGGGGCGGGTACCCACACTAGCGATATCGGGACCGATATCGCAGTGTGTAAAGTAGCCTTTAGAGGATGACCAGTTGGAGGAACGAAAGGAACGAAACCTCGATTGATTCCTACCCTGGGCGGGTTTCCTGGTCTTGGTTTGTGGCATGGAAGTACTCTTCCCGCCAGTAGCTTCTTTAATGATTTCATCCAGCTGTTCACCAAACAGCCGTGAACCAGCAAAAGGGGAGCCCAGCAAGAAACTTCTTGGAAGAAGCATCTGCCTTCCACTCTCGAAGCCACAAAATCCTGCGGATAACAAGAGAATTAGCTGAAGCCACCGCAGTGCGGTGAGCAGCCTCTAGCATGGCAGACATGGCATAGGATGAAAAAGCTGAAGCCTGAGCAGTTAAGGTAACCATCTCAGGCATAGATTCCTTGGTGAGGGAATGCATCTCCTCTAGAGAAGCAGAGATGGCTTTGAGAGCCCACACTGCTGCAAAAGTCGGGGAAAACGCGGCCCCCGCAGCTTCATACACAGATTTGGCCAGAAGGTCAATCTGACGGTCAGTGGAATCCTTAAGTGAGGTGCCGTCAGCCACCGACACAACGGTCCGGGCTGATAGCCTAGACACCGGAGGGTCTACCTTTGGGGAGTGAGACCACTCCTTGACCACCTCAGGTGGAAATGGAAACCGGTCATCAGAACCACGCTTTGGAAAGCGTTTGTCAGGGCAGGCCCTGGGTTTGGTCACAGCGGTCTGAAAACTGGAGTGGTTAAAGAACACACTCTTCACTCTCTTAGGCGAGGTAAACTGATGTTTTTCTGCCAAAGAGAGTTGCTCCTCTGACACTGGCGGATTGAGATCCAGTACAGAATTAATGGAAGCAATCAAATCACTAAGATCTGAGTCACACTCAGAGAAATCGATGGGATACATAGCCTCCGAGCCCCCAGTGAGGGCATCCTCCTCATCTTGAGAGTCAGCTCTTGAGACAGAGCCGTGGGATGGGGAGGGGGAGGAAATCCTGCGCCTTCTCTTAGAAGGACAGGGTCTGGGATCAGATGATGAATCCTCCGTGAGCTCCGATGGACGGAGGTCAGAGGATAGGAGTCCTCTGTCAAGAGTATTAGAGGCACCCTGTGAGGGGGGCTGATGAATATTCAAAGTCCTGGACAAAAGTCCCATGGACTCAGCAAATGACTGGGATATGGACCTAGAAAAAGGACTCTACCCAGGCCGGGGGTTCAGTCACAGGTGCAGCAGCAGCCTGAGAGACCACTGGGGGTGAGACTCCAGGCTGTGGCACCGCCAAGTTAGAGCAGACATCACAATGTGGATAGGTGCTCGGCTCAGGCAGCAGGAGCTTACATGCAGTGCATGCAGAATAAAGCTTTGGAGCCTTGCTCCTTGTGTGAGACATGCTGCTGGAGTGGGGGCTTTGCAGAGAATGAACCTCAGGGAGAATATACAGAGGTCCACAACCGGAGACCGGCTGTGGCTTACCAGACCGCTGAGCGCGGTGTTGTGTGCCCTCCAGATCCCGAAGCCCGGTCCCCCAGTCGCAGCACCTCAGCAGAGATGCAGAATGCAGGATGTCCCAGAGCAGAGTGAACTCTGCCTGAGAAGAGGGCGTTCCTATAAAAGAGCGGGAACTGGAGGGCTATAGAGACCTGCAGGGAAGGAGGGATGCCCCAGCAGTGGGGAGTGTCCTTCCCCTGTGTAGAAAGGCCGCCGGGAGGAGCCGAACCTGTCCCTCTGCATGAGTGACATGCGAGGGCAGGAAAATGAAACTAGGCCTCCGGCGAAGCTGGGGCCTAAATTTAAGCGGCGAGGCCAACAAGCAGGCACCATCGGCGCGGTTCTCAGGCAAAAGCTAGAGAACCCGCCGGAAAAGTTAAAACAATCACATACAGCATACTCTCCCCTTACAATAAAGAACCGGGACCCCCAACATAAAAGTCTCAGGTACTTAGCTGCTGAGACGCAGGGCCATGTCCCTGGGGATGAGTGCTCCGGTCCAACAGAATCCTCAAGGGGCTGTGGATGGAGACCGGACTCCTGCCAGGCACGGAGACCGTGCTGGCTCCCACTTCAAGCCAGAGCCCAGAAGGGATGGTGAAGGAGCGCGGCATGTAAGGCTTCAGCCTTGTAAATCAACCTTAACAACACCGCCGACACAGTGGGGCGAGAAGGGATATGCCGGGAGTCCAGACATGGACCCGCTTTTCTTCAAACTCTTTCCAAAAGTCAAACAAATCAGATGAGAATGCATGTGTGGATGTATGCCTCCTGACACAAAGCAATAAACTGGCTAGGACTGGCTACCAGGGGGTGTATAAGCTCAGAGGGAGGAGCTACACTTTTAAGTGTAGTACTTTGTGTGTCCTCCGGAGGCAGAAGCTAAACACCCATGGTCTGGGTCTCCCAAAGGAACGATAAAGAAAAGCCAAGAGCAACATCTCAGACTCTAAAGGCCCCTTAACACACCGAGACTTTCTAGCGATCCCACCAGCGATCCCGACCTGGTTGGGATCGCTGGAAAGTCTCTAAATAGACGCTGGTGAGATGTCAAACAGGCATATTTGGCCAACGACGCAGCAGCGATACGGACCTGCAGAACGACCTCGTTGGTCGTTGGGGACGTGTCACACAGCAGCTATTTGACGACTCACACCTATGTTAGGGGCGTGGTGTTTGGCGCTGAAGCCACCTAGGTGTCCTTTTTACACGCCCCCCTCAGCTCCGATTAGTGATCGCTAGTGCGTTCTTATTGGCGACCCCAAGCTGGGAAAGATTGGGAAAAGTCACACTTGTATATCCTTTGTTCCTGAGCTTCTGTTGCTTAGCGGATCTTTGTAGAGTTCTCTGTGCGGCGACTCCACACTGGTTTATCTATACAGCATCTGTCAAGGGAGAAATTTGGGTAAGACTGCTAATGGAGTCTTGTTCAAGGCACCATAGGCACGGGGCCAAATTAGGTATCTGCGCAGATATTATGAGACTCAATCAATGAACACAGGACATGTTCTCTGATTGAGCTCAGGCTTATGTATTCAATGGATCAAATATTAGTATTACATTTCAACCTTCAGACATGTACAAAAGTATTAAATATGTCTTTTCTCACAGTACAGGGAGATGCGTAGGGACATAGAAACCCACATTTCATCCCACAGTTGACACATTCCTTTTTTGTATGAAATTACTGATAAGCATAAATACTTTCTCCGTTCATTGTTTATACATCTGTTCACTCGTCTTTGGTTTAACCCTTTCCTGAACATACAGCTTAGAGTCATATGGCGTCTGTGCAATTGTCATATAGAAACACAGATAATTATGCAACTACATCTATATTTTGATTATTTACATACACAGATAATCTTATTACATTTGAACAACCAACCTATAGCCCAGGCTACCTTCACACATCTATACAGCTTCAATCAAAGGATGCTTACCGTATAGGCTTTATAGTATTGCAGACTGGAGAACTCTCTAATGATCCGTAAACCAGCACGCTCAGGAACAAGGTAGCTTTGAAACAAAGGACGGAAGCGCTAAAGTTGCGTTCTTTTCAGTGAAAGCCGCCCAATCAGAACGCAACAGCAACCACCAATCAGAGGTAAGGGGGCGGGAAAGGGAACGCTATAGCACGGCTACGGGCTGGGTTCTAAGTCGCTAACGATGTCGTAACTGTGTCAAACACACTGATGCATGCTGCGCAGCGGGAAACAAAGGACCAAAAATGGTCCTGAATGATTTGTAGCGATCAGCGACCACACAGCGGGGGCCAGGTCGCTGATGCATGTGTCACACTGCAATGTCGCTGGGGAGGTCGCCATTACGTCACAAAACCGGTGACGTTACAGCGATATCGCTAGCGATGTTGCGTGTAAAGGGGCCTTAAGGGTCTCATCTTGGTGAATATTCAAGTTCATGACTGTAACAATTGAGTAAGACTGAACAAGAACATGGCAGCACAAATAAAATGTGCAAGGTTGGATCTGTAGAAGACCAGAAGACTAATGTAGCAAAGTCCATTGGACAATGAGACCAATGTTGAGAAGTTTGGCCATAATGTCCAGCGCCACATTTGGTGTAAACCAAACAGAGAAGGTAGATCTGATGATCTTCGCTTGACTGGTTCCCTTCTGGTGAGCACCGCTGTACAGAGCCTTGGTGATTATTGTAGCTCCTCCTGTCACCTGCAGTACTGACTCAGGTGACCCAGTGGTGCGGTATCGCATCTGTTTTCCTTGTTTGAAAACCAAGCAGATCACATCAATACAAGCACCTTAAAGCAAATTTCAAGTACGGTGATGGCGACAGGAAGATTTGATCTTGTTTTACAGCCACAGTACCTAGGTAACTTTCATTCACTAAGTTTGTCATTAAATCCTGAGTATCAGGGCTGTGGAGTCGGTAAGCCAAACCTTCGACTCCGACTCCTCAATTTCCCTTGCACCGACTCAGACTCCACGACTCCGACTCCTACATATATTGCTTATAGTTAAGTGAAAAATGTATTGTAGTACATGAACATGTGTTTGTGAACATCAGACATTTAATAATTTTTATGATACAATAATCAAGATATTTAGCTAGAACATAAAATATATTTATTGGAATACAACTTTAGAACACAAAACTGTAATAAATTGTAAATATGTAATACACTATGTAATATACAGTAGATTACATATATATCTTGTGTGTGTTTGTATGTGTATATATATATTATATATATATTACATATTGTATTACATATTTACAATTTATTCGTTTTTTGTGTTCTAAAGTTGTATTCCAATAAATATATTTTCTATCTAAATATCTTGATTATTGGATCACATTGTACTACAATAATTTTTTCACTTAAATATAAGCATTATACTAAATATTATTTAGTATGTTTTTGTTGAAAACTGTTTTTTTGCCACTTACATAGTGTTATATATAACACTATGTAAGTGGCAAAAAAACAGTTTTCAACAAAAACATACTAAATAACATTTGTGCAGTCCATGATTTTATTGTAAGAAATAGAATTGCCTCCATTAGATCTTCCTTCATAGATGACCTCAAATCTGACCTAATCGTAAGGCTGGAGAACAACCTCTCTAAACTAACTTGGGTTGGAGGCAAAGCCGTAACCACATGGGCAACATCTCTAACATTTCTGGGTATAAAGGAATTGCCTCATGCACAGCCAGTTTTGATGAACGGTTGAATTTTTCTATTTCTTTGAGAGAAAGTGAAAAGAAGGGAATTTTGTTTACTTACCGTAAATTCCTTTTCTTCTAGCTCCTATTGGGAGACCCAGACAATTGGGTGTATAGCTTCTGCCTCCGGAGGCCACACAAAGTATTACACTTTAAAAAGTGTAACCCCTCCCCTCTGCCTATACACCCTCCCGTGGATCACGGGCTCCTCAGTTTTGGTGCAAAAGCAGGAAGGAGAAAACTTATAAATTGGTCTAGGGTAAATTCAATCCGAAGGATGTTCGGAGAACTGAAAACCATGAACCAAAAGAACAATTCAACATGAACAACATGTGTACACAAAAGAACAACCAGCCCGAAGGGAACAGGGGCGGGTGCTGGGTCTCCCAATAGGAGCTAGAAGAAAAGGAATTTACGGTAAATAAACAAAATTCCCTTCTTCTTTGTCGCTCCATTGGGAGACCCAGACAATTGGGACGTCCAAAAGCAGTCCCTGGGTGGGTAAAAGAATACCTCAATAAAAAGAGCCGAAACGGCCCCCTCTTACAGGTGGGCAACCGCCGCCTGAAGGACTCGCCTACCTAGACTGGCGTCTGCCGAAGCATAGGTATGCACTTGATAGTGCTTCGTGAAAGTGTGCAGACTAGACCACGTAGCTGCCTGACACACCTGCTGAGCCGTAGCCCGGTGCCGCAATGCCCAGGACGCACCCACGGCTCTGGTAGAATGGGCTTTCAGCCCAGAAGGAAGCGGAAGCCCAGAAGAACGGTAGGCTTCGAGAATCGGTTCCTTGATCCACCGAGCCAAGGTTGACTTGGAAGCCTGTGAACCCTTACGCTGGCCAGCGACAAGGACAAAGAGCGCATCTGAACGACGCAGGGGCGCCGTGCGAGACACGTAGAGTCGGAGTGCTCTCACCAGATCCAAAGAGTGCAAATCCTTTTCACATTGGTGAATTGGATTAGGGCAAAATGAAGGCAAGGAGATATCCTGATTGAGATGAAAAGGAGATATCACCTTAGGGAGAAAATCCGGGACCGGACGCAGAACCACCTTATCCTGGTGAAACACCAGGAAGGGGGCTTTGCATGACAGCGCTGCCAGCTCAGACACTCTCCGGAGTGATGTAACTGCCACTAGAAAGGCCACCTTCTGCGAAAAAAGTGATAAAGAGACATCCCGCAGCGGCTCGAAAGGTGGTTTCTGAAGAGCCGTTAGTACCCTGTTAAGATCCCAGGGTTCCAGCGGACGCTTGTAAGGTGGGACTATGTGGCAAACTCCCTGCAGGAACGTGCGGACCTGCGGAAGCCTGGCTAGGCGCTTTTGAAAAAATACGGAGAGCGCCGATACTTGGCCCTTGAGAGAGCCGAGTGACAAACCCTTGTCCATTCCGGATTGAAAGAAAAGTGGGTAAGGCAAACGGCCATGGAAGAAAACCGTTATCAGAGCACCAGGATAAGAAGATTTGCCAAGACCTGTAATAGATCTTGGCGGACGTTGGCTTCCTGGCCTGTCTCATGGTCGCAATGACATCCTGAGATAACCCTGAAGACGCTAGGAGCCAGGACTCAATGGCCACACAGTCAGGTTGAGGGCCACGGAATTCAGATGGAAAACCGGGCCTTGAGACAGCAAGTCTGGGCGGTCTGGAAGCCCCCACGGTTGACCCACCGCGAGATGCCACAGATCCGGGTACCACGACCGCCTCGGCCAGTCTGGAGCGACGAGAATGGCGCGACGGCAGTCGGACCTGATCTTGCGTAACACTCTGGGCAGCATTGCCAGAGGAGGAAACACATAAGGCAGTCGAAACTGCGACCAATCCTGAACTAACGCGTCCGCCGCCAGAGCTCTGTGATCCTGAGACCGTGCCATGAATGCCGGGACTTTGTTGTTGTGCCGTGACGCCATGAGATCGACGTCCGGCGTTCCCCAGCGGCGACAGATCTCTCGAAACACTTCTGGGTGCAGAGACCATTCCCCCGCATCCATGCCCTGACGACTGAGAAAATCTGCTTCCCAGGTTTCTACGCCCGGGATGTGAACTGCGGAGATGGTGGAGGCTGTGGCTTCCACCCACTGCAGAATCCGCCGGACTTCCTGGAAGGCTTGACGACTGCGAGTGCCGCCTTGGTGGTTGATGTATGCGACGGCAGTGGCGTTGTCCGACTGGATACGGATCTGCCTGCCCTCCAGCGACTGATGGAAAGCCAATAGGGCTAGATACACTGCCCTTATCTCCAGAACATTGATCTGAAGGGAAGACTATCGGAGTCCAGGTTCCCTGAGCCCTGTGGTGGAGAAAAACCGCTCCCCACCCTGACAGGCTCGCGTCCGTGGTGACCACAGCCCAGGTTGGGGGTAGGAAGGATTTTCCCTGCGATAGAGAATTGGGAAGGAGCCACCACTGAAGTGACGTCTTGGTTGCAAGGGAAAGAGAGACGTTCCTGTCGAGGGAAGCCGACCTCCTGTCCCATTTGCGGAGAATGTCCCATTGGAATGGCAGTAGATGGAATTGCGCGAACGGCACTGCCTCCATTGCTGCCACCATCTTCCCCAGGAAGTGCATGAGGCGCCTTAAGGGGTGTGACTGACCCCGAAGAAGTGATTGCACCCCTGCCTGCAGAGAAAGCTGTTTGTCCCGCGGTAGCTTAACTACCGCTGACTGTGTATGAAACTCCATCCCGAGGAAAGTCAGTGATTGAGTCGGTGTCAACTTGGATTTCGGGAAGTTGATGATCCATTCGAACTGCTGGAGAGTCGCCAGAGCGACGGTAAGGCTGTGTTGACACGCCACCCGAGAAGGGGCCCTGACTAGGAGATCGTCTAAGTAGGGAATCACCGAGTGGCCCTGAGAGTGTAGGACCGCCACAACGGATGCCATGACTTTGGTGAAAACCCGTGGGGCTGTCGCCAAGCCGAAAGGCAATGCCACGAACTGAAGGTGTTCGTCCCCGATGGCGAAACGCAAGAAGCGTTGATGTTCGGGTGCGATCGGCACGTGGAGATAAGCATCCTTGATGTCGATCGATGCTAGGAAGTCTCCTTGTGACATCGAGGCGATGACCGAGCGGAGAGATTCCATCCGAAACCGTCTGGTTCTCACATGTCTGTTGAGTAGCTTGAGGTCCAGAACGGGACGGAATGATCCGTCCTTTTTTGGCACCACGAACAAGTTGGAGTAAAAGCCGCGACCACGTTCCTGAAGGGGAACGGGGATCACAACTCCTTCTGTCTTCAGAGTGTCCACTGCCTGAAAAAGTGCGTCGGCCTAAGCGGGGGGCGGAGAGGTTCTGAAGAAACGAGCCGCAGGACGAGAGCTGAACTCTATCCTGTAACCGTGAGACAGGATGTCTCTCACCCATCGGTCTTGAACATGTGGCCACCAGGCGTCTCCAAAGCGGGAGAGCCTGCCACCGACCGAGGATGCGGCTAGGGGATACCGAGAGTCAGGAGGAGGCCGCCTTGGAGGCAGTGCCTCCTGCGGCCTTTTGGGGGCGTGACTTGGACCGCCACGCATAGGAGTTCCTCTGGCCTTTCTCCGGCCTGCTAGACGAAGAGAATTGGGGCTTGGCGGAGGGACGAAAGCACCGAAACCTCGATTGTATTTTCCGTTGCTGAGGTCTCTTAGGTTTGGACTGGGGTAAGGAGGAGTCCTTTCCCTTGGATTCCTTAATAATCTCATCCAATCGTTCGCCAAACAAGCGGTCGCCAGAAAACGGCAAACCGGTTAAGAACCTCTTGGAGGCCGAGTCTGCCTTCCATTCGCGCAGCCACATGGCCCTGCGGACTGCCACAGAGTTAGCGGATGCCACAGCTGTACGGCTAGCAGAGTCTAGGACTGCGTTCATGGCGTAGGAAGAAAAAGCTGACGCTTGAGAAGTCAAAGACGCAACTTGCGGAGCAGAATTGCGTGTGACAGTATTAATCTCAGCCAGACAAGCTGAAATAGCTTGGAGTGCCCACACGGCTGAAAAGGCCGGGGCAAAAGACGCGCCCGTGGCCTCATAGATGGACTTCACCAGGAGCTCTATCTGCCTGTCAGTGGCATCCTTTAGCGATGAGCCATCTGCAACCGATACCACGGATCTAGCCGCCAATCTAGAGACTGGAGGATCCACCTTGGGACATTGAGCCCAACCCTTAACGACTTCAGAGGGGAAGGGGTAACGCATGTCAGTGAGGCGCTTAGTAAAGCGCTTGTCCGGAACCGCTCTGGGCTTCTGGACAGCGTCTCTGAAGTTAGAGTGATCGAAAAACGCACTACGTGTACGTTTGGGGAACCTAAACTGGTGTTTCTCCTGCTGAGACGCCGACTCCTCTACAGTAGGAGGCGGGGGAGAGAGATCCAACACCTGGTTGATGGACGAGATAAGATCATTCACTAAGGCGTCCCCTTCAGGTGTATCAAGGTTAAGGGCGACGTCAGGGTCAGAGCCCTGAGCTGCGACGTCCGCCTCGTCCTCCAGAGAGTCCTCAAGCTGGGAACCCGAGCAGCGTGAAGAAGTCGGGGAAGATTCCCAGCGAGCCCGCTTAGCCTGTCTAGGACTGTGGTCCGGGCAGGAGTCCTCCACGTGAGACCTAGGGCCCAACCTGGGAGCGCGCTGCGGCGCGGACCGAGAGGGACCTGGAGGCGACGATCCAACAGGGGCCGGGGCCTGTGTAAGGACCGGTCTGGACTGCAAAGCTTCTAGCAGCTTGGCAGACCATTTGTCCATAGACTGAGCCATGGATTGTGAAAGTGACTCAGAGAGTTTCTCAGCAAAAGAGGCGAACTCTGTCCCTGCCGCCTGGACAGGGGGAGCAGGGGGGTCTACATGAGCCGAGGGGCCAACTAGTGACCGAGGCTCCGGCTGAGCAAGCGAAACAGGGGTCGAGCATTGCTCACAGTGAGGGTAGGTGGAACCCGCAGGTAACATAGCCCCACAAGAGGTACAGGCCGCAAAAAAACCCTGTGCCTTAACAGCTTTGCTCCTCATGGACGACATGCTGTTGTCTCCTAGGAGAATGATCACTGAGGGTATATGGGCAAAAAAGGGTATACAGCCCGACCGAACAGAAATATATATATAAATACGCATCTATTCCGGCACCCTAGGGGGGACCAGCACCGGGTGACCGGTGTGGCTTACCGACCGCTAACAAGCGGAGTGTGTGTGTCCTCCAGATTCCCTGCCTTAGGTCCCCCGGAGCTGCAGAGCTCTTCACTGAGAATCCTCCACCGGCAGAATGCCAAAAAATGGCTGCCGGAGCTCTCAGGGGAGGAGTGGAGCCGTGGGCGGCGCCAGGAAAGTGCGGGAATCTGGGGTCCCCACAGTGATCAGTGAGGGGGGAGGAAACATGCAGGATGCTCCAGCCCTCACATCCGACGTCAGGTCGGCAGTCCCGCCCTTACCCCTGACAGGCAGGCCCGGGGGCGGGATTTTTGCGACTAGGCCGCGATGAAGCCGGGGACTAAATTTGAGACCGCGCCCGACAAGCAGGCATGGTCGGCGCGGAAGTCCGCCGGCCTTCTCAATTCAGCAGCTGCCGCAGCGTCCGGGAAGAAGGTGCGCTCCATGCACAGTCCCCAATGGGGACACAGAGTACCTTTGAGATGCAGGGCCCGGTCCCTGAGGTTGAATAGACTACGGTCCGGCAGATTCCCACAGGGGCTGCGGAGGGAGCACGGTCCCAGTAAATGGATGAACGCTCAGGATCCCATTTCTCCCAGAGCCGCTAAGGGATGGTGAAGGAGACGGCATGAGGCTCCGGCCTTTGTACCCGCAATGGGTACCTCAACCTTAACAACACCGCCGACGTAGTGGGGTGAGAAGGGACATGCCGGGGGCCCCGTGGGGGCCCTCTTTTCTTCCAACCGACATAACTAATATGAGAATGCATGAGTGGATGTGTGCCTCCTTCCACACAAAGCATAAAACTGAGGAGCCCGTGATCCACGGGAGGGTGTATAGGCAGAGGGGAGGGGTTACACTTTTTAAAGTGTAATACTTTGTGTGGCCTCCGGAGGCAGAAGCTATACACCCAATTGTCTGGGTCTCCCAATGGAGCGACAAAGAAAGGTTACTGAAAACTGGTCAATCTGCTGCTATAGGAGACGGAGTGAAATCTTTTTCCTTGTGGCAACGCTTTGCCTGCTCCATGTCATCCAAATACTTGTCAAAGTTAAACTCCTCATCTGATGAGGATGAAGATATGGCAGCAGTAGTACTGTCAGGCCCCATGTCCTCTTGCGCCTGGTAGTCCTGTAGCCACTCATCCTCACTCAAAGCTTCTTTTCCTTTAGTAAGCTGTTGATCATTAAGCAGTATACGATTACTTGGGTCCACATAAATAGCTGCCAGAAGAATTTTATTTTCCAATAGCAGGGTCTCTCTCCGTTTCATTGAAGCAGAAATGCCATCTGTGATTAAACCTCCTCTTTGGGACAGGCAAAGAAGGGAATTTTGTTACTTACCGTAAATTCCTTTTCTTCTAGCTCTTATTGGGAGACCCAGACGATTGGGGTATAGCTACTGCCTCCGGAGGCCACACAAAGCACTACACCAAAAAGTGCAAGGCCCCTCCCCTTCTGGCTATACCCCCCCGTGGTATCACGGGTTCTCCAGTTTTAGTGCCAAAGCAAGAAGGAGGAAAGCCAATAACTGGTTTAAACAAATTAACTCCGAGTAACATCGGAGAACTGAAAAACCGTTCAACATGAACAACATGTGTACCCGCAAACAACAAAAAAATCCCGAAGGACAACAGGGCGGGTGCTGGGTCTCCCAATAAGAGCTAGAAGAAAAGGAATTTACGGTAAGTAACAAAATTCCCTTCTTCTTCAGCGCTCTATTGGGAGACCCAGACGATTGGGACGTCCAAAAGCTGTCCCTGGGTGGGTAAAGAAATACCTCATGTTAGAGCTGCAAAACAGCCCTCCCCTACGGGGGTGTCACTGCCGCCTGCAGGACTCTTCTACCTAAGCTGGCATCCGCCGAAGCATAGGTATGCACCTGATAATGCTTGGTGAAAGTGTGCAGACTCGACCAGGTAGCTGCCTGGCACACTTGTTGAGCCGAAGCCTGGTGTCGTAATGCCCAGGACGCACCCACGGCTCTGGTTGAGTGGGCTTTTAGCCCTGAAGGAACCGGAAGCCCCGCAGAACGGTAGGCCTCTCGAATTGGTTCTTTGATCCATCGAGCCAGGGTGGCTTTAGAAGCCTGCAACCCCTTGCGCGGACCAGCGACAAGGACAAAAAGTGCATCGGAACGGCGCATGGGCGCCGTGCGGGAAATGTAGATTCTGAGTGCTCTCACCAGATCTAGCAAACGTAAGTCCTTTTCATACCGGTGAACCGGATGAGGACAAAAGGAAGGCAAGGATATATCCTGATTAAGATGAAACGAGGAGACGACCTTAGGGAGAAACTCCGGAATGGGGCGCAGCACTACCTTGTCCTGGTGGAACACCAGGAAGGGAGCCTTGGATGACAGAGCTGCCAGCTCCGACACTCGCCGAAGCGATGTGATCGCAACAAGAAACGCCACTTTCTGTGACAGGCGAGAAAAGGAAACTTCCTTCAGAGGCTCGAAAGGCGGCTTCTGGAGAGCAACTAGTACCCTGTTCAGATCCCATGGATCTAACGGCCGCCTGTACGGGGGCACAATATGACAGACCCCCTGCAGGAACGTGCGCACCTTAGGAAGACGTGCTAGACGCTTCTGAAAAAACACGGATAGTGCCGATACTTGCCCTTTAAGGGGGCTGAGCGACAAGCCCTTTTCTAACCCCGATTGCAGGAAAGAAAGAAAAGTGGGCAATGCAAATGGCCAGGGAGACACTCCCTGAGCGGAACACCAGGATAAGAAAATCTTCCACGTTCTGTGGTAGATCTTAGCAGAAGTCGACTTTCTAGCCTGTCTCATTGTGGCTACAACTCCTTGGGATAATCCTGCAGACGCTAGGATCCAGGACTCAATGGCCACACAGTCAGGTTCAGGGCCGCAGAATTCTGATGGAAAAACGGCCCTTGGGACAGTAAGTCTGGTCGGTCTGGAAGTGACCACGGTCGGCCGACCGTGAGATGCCACAGATCCGGATACCACGATCTCCTCGGCCAGTCTGGGGCGACGAGTATGACGCGGCTGCAATCGGATCTGATCTTGCGTAAGACTCTGGGCAAGAGTGCCAGAGGCGGGAATACGTATGGGAGCCGGAACTGCGACCAATCTTGTACTAAGGCGTCTGCCGCCAGAGCTCTTTGATCGCGCGACCTCGCCATAAATGCCGGGACCTTGTTGTTGTGCCGGGACGCCATTAGGTCGACGTCCGGCACTCCCCAGCGGCGACAGATTTCCTGAAACGCGTCCGGGTGAAGGGACCATTCCCCTGCGTCCATGCCCTGGCGACTGAGGAAGTCTGCTTCCCAGTTTTCGACGCCTGGGATGTGAACCGCGGATATGGTGGATGCTGTGACTTCCACCCACATTAGAATGCGCCGGACTTCTTGGAAGGCTTGCCGACTGCGCGTCCCTCCTTGGTGGTTGATGTATGCCACCGCTGTGGAGTTGTCCGACTGGATTCGGATCTGCTTTCCTTCCAGCCACTGTTGGAAGGCTAGTAGGGCAAGATACACTGCCCTGATTTCCAGAACATTGATCTGAAGGGTGGACTCCTGCGGAGTCCACGTTCCCTGAGTCCTGTGGTGGAGAAAAACTGCTCCCCACCCTGACAGACTCGCATCTGTCGTGACCACTGCCCAGGATGGGGGCAGGAAGGATCTTCCCTGAGACAATGAGGTGGGAAGGAGCCACAATTGTAGAGAGTCCTTGGCCGTCTGGGAAAGGGAGACTTTCCTGTCTAGTGACGTTGACTTTCCGTCCCATTGGCGGAGAATGTCCCATTGAAGTGGGCGCAGATGAAACTGCGCAAAGGGAACTGCTTCCATGGCTGCCACCATCTTCCCTAGGAAGTGCATGAGGCGCCGCAAGGGGTGCGACTGACCCTGAAGGAGAGATTGCACCCCTGTTTGTAGTGATCGCTGTTTGTTCAGCGGAAGCTTCACTATCGCTGCTAGAGTATGGAACTCCATGCCAAGATACGTGAGTGATTGGGTCGGTGACAGGATCGACTTTGGAAAGTTGATGATCCATCCGAAAGACTGTAGAGTCTCCAGCGTAGCATTCAGGCTGAGTTGGCATGTCTCTTGAGAGGGTGCCTTGACCAGTAGATCGTCTAGGTAAGGGATCACCGAGTGTCCCTGAGAGTGCAAGACTGCTACCACTGCTGCCATGACCTTGGTGAAGACCCGTGGGGCTGTCGCCAGACCGAATGGCAGAGCTACGAACTGAAGATGGTCGTCTCCTATCACAAAACGTAGAAAACGTTGATGTTCTGTAGCAATTGGCACGTGGAGATAAGCATCTTTGATGTCTATTGAGGCAAGGAAGTCTCCTCGAGACATTGAGGCAATGACAGATCGTAGGGTTTCCATCCGGAACCGCCTGGCGTGCACATGTTTGTTGAGCAGTTTTAGGTCCAGAACAGGACGGAATGAGCCGTCCTTTTTTGGAACCACAAAGAGATTGGAGTAAAACCCTCGACCCTGTTCCTGAGGAGGGACAGGGATCACTACTCCTTCCGCTCTTAGGGAGTCCACCGCCTGCCGCAGAGCATCTGCTCGGTCTGGATGTGGGGAGGTTCTGAAGAATCGGGCTGGAGGACGAGAACTGAACTCGATTCTGTACCCGCGAGACAAAATGTCTGTCACCCACCGGTCCTTGACCTGTGACAGCCAAATGTCGCAAAAGCGGGAGAGCCTGCCCCCGACCGGAGATTCGGCGGGAGGGGGCTGGAAGTCATGAGGTAGCCGCTTTGGAAGCGGTTCCTCCATTTGCTTTCTTGGGGCGTGCGTGAGCCCGCCAGGAATCTGAGTTTCTTTGCGTCCTCTGAGACCCTTTGGACGAGGTAAATGGTGTCTTGCCCGAACCTCGAAAGGACTGAAACCTCTGCTGCCACTTTTTCTGCTGAGGTTTGCTTGTTCTGGGCTGGGGTAAAGAAGAGTCTTTACCCTTGGACTGCTTAATGATGTCAGCCAATGGCTCGCCAAACAGTCTGTCTCTAGATAATGGCAAGCTGGTTAAACATTTTTTGGAACCAGCATCTGCCTTCCAGTCCCTTAACCACAAGGCTCTGCGCAAAACTACCGAATTGGCGGACGCCATTGAGGTGCGGCTGGTAGATTCTAGGACCGCATTGATAGCGTAAGACGCAAACGCAGACATCTGCGAGGTAAGGGACGCCACTTGTGGCACTGCTGGATGTATGATAGCATCCACTTTTGCTAAACCAGCTGAAATAGCCTGGAGAGCCCATACGGCTGCGAATGCCGGAGCAAACGACGCGCCGATAGCTTCATAGACAGATTTTAACCAAAGGTCCATCTGTCTGTCATTGGCATCTTTAAGTGAAGCGCCATCCTCCACTGCAACTATGGATCTAGCTGCAAGTTTGGAAATCGGGGGGTCTACCTTTGGACACTGGGTCCAGCGCTTGACCACATCAGGGGGGAAAGGATAACGTGTATCCCTAGAACGTTTAGAGAAACGTCTTTCTGGGTGAGCGTCGTGTTTCTGGATTGATTCTCTGAAGTCAGAGTGATCCAACAAAGCACTCAATTTACGCTTGGGATAGAGGAAACGAAACTTCTCCTGCTCTGCAGCTGCCTCTTCTGCTGAAGGGGCTGGGGGAGAAATATCTAACAGCCTATTGATGGCTGAGATGAGGTCGTTTACCATGGCGTCCCCATCAGGGGTATCCAGGTTGAGAGGGGTTCCAGGAGTGGATTCCTGATCACTCTCTTCAGACACCTCACAGGGAGACTGATTGCGCTGAGACCCTGAGCAGTGTGATGACGTTGAGGGTCTTTCCCAGCGAGCTCGCTTAGGGTGGCTGGGGCTATCATCTGAGTCATAATCCTCAGCTTGTGAAGCCGGGGACCCCCTTGTAGTCTGGATTGGATCCAGCTGAGGGGGGCCAGAGGACAGAGACCTCGCCGAGTCCAAAGACTGAGCCCCAGACATGGATTGCAAAGTTTCAAGGATTTTTGTCATAGTCACAGACATTCTATCAGCAAAAACTGCAAAGTCTGTCCCTGGCGCCGGGGCAGAACTTACAAGCGTCTCAGCCTGGGTCACTACCTCTCCGGACTCCGGCTGGCGAAGCAGCACCGGATCGGAGCATTGCACACAATGGGGGTCATCGGAGCCTGCTGGTAGAGCAGCCCCACATGCAGCACACGCAGTGTACACAGCCCTAGCCTTGGCAGCCTTGCGTTTTGTGGATGACATGTTGCTGCTTCCTCAGAGCGATCTGGGTATCCAGCCAGGAAGCGACCTCACAGTGCAAGAAATAAATAAATATATATATCTGGTGACACAGTACACCAATACACACTGAGGCACTAGAGGGGCCAGCTGAAATGCCGCTTACCGCCCGCTTAAGAGCGGGTGTGTGGTCGCCAAAAGCCCCCTAGTCCAGGTCTCCCAGAGCCTTGCGTCCTTCCTCCAGCCAGACTGCATGTAATGGCTGCCGGCGTCCTGGGAGAGGAGGGGGGGCGGGCCCTGGGCGTTCCTGGCTAAGAGCGGGAAGCCTGCTTCCCTCTGTGCCTAGTGAGAGGGCTGGAGCATGTAAATCAGGCTCCAGCCCTCGTCGCTGCTGCGAAACAGCGTCTCTCCCCTACCCTGATTGACAGGGTGGGGGCGGGAACGAAGCGGAGCTAGGCCGCAAAAAGCCGGGGACTAAAGTTGTCACAAACCACCGGGGGGGTCACTCAGAAATCCCCCGCGCTGGCTACCAGTACGTCACAATCGGGGGGTAACAAGTGGGGGTCACCCCTCCTTTATACCTCCCGACCGACAGACAGAGCACGTGACGCGCTCTCTAGCGCCCCTCTTATAGTCAGGCCAATTATGGAATTGCCCGACAATAAGCAAGGAGGCCGCTATACTACTTATGCCGATTATTGAAGGGTCCCCGGTGAGAGTAAGGTATATATTCCCCCGACCTCCGCGGGCGGAATATATAAAATCTCCCCGAATCTCACTGGCCTCCCCACAATAATCCTTGGCACAAACTCGCTGCCACCAACCGATTTACGGTAACTATTAGCCGAACACACAGACGTGGGATTCAAGATCGAGATAACAGAACAGCCCAAGATTAATTATATAATTTAATCAGCCTAAAGCACACTAGAAACTACAATATATACAATAGGGAATCTACAGAATATACATATGTCAGAGTACAGTTACAATCAAAGCATGGGTTACAAACAGGCATACACAGTTCCAGCAGTTACCTTGTTGCGTCTGGCCACAGGGGGGCGCTGTAGACCAGGTTTCCAGGAACTCCCTCACAGGTCTTTCCCAACCAGGCCCCCGAGCAGAAGAACGCTGGAAAATGGCCGAAGTAGGGTTATCAACCTGGCCAAATCCAGGTCCCCTCCTACCTTAGTGACCTCACAGGGAAGCACTGCCACTCCCCCTGCATGGATCAGAATTATCCAGCAAAGGGGATATTGGCCATAACTTTGCCTGGGAGCGTCGTAGGCGGACGCCAATGCTCTCATTGTGACAGTTATGAATTTAGCTACAGAACGAGGGGACTCATGACCTGTCTGCCAGTTCCCCATTGGCTGATATCACGCCTGGGGCATTTCCCAATGTCCTGCTCCCATAAAAAGGGGGTGCCGGCATCGTCCACATGCGGAGACACCATTTTTATGGTTGCCATATTTATCGGAAATATGGCTTGCGAGATATGAACCATTTTTTACTGGAGTCGTTCTGTCTGGCTATTTCCATAGCCTTGCTAACTAGCTAGCAGCTCCTACTACAGGGTGACGGCAGGGAGTCATCCTGTGTCCATTGTCCTAAAGCCACCTAATTTCCATATCACAGGACATGGCCATGGGATTTGTTGCTAAACCAGTTGTGTGCTTCACAGATGCTGGACATCTGAGGACAAGAAGGGGGGGGGGGCACTGCCAGGGAGTGATGAGCGATTATGACTGGAGTCATAATTCATCTTCATATCCCGGGATTTGCCTCACACCTCCCCCCTTTTGAGGGCGCTAGGGGGCAGCACACTCCGGTGTTCCCCCGTGCGCCCGTCCGCGACCTCTCCTTGTCGGGACAGCCCGTCTGCGTTACCGTGGTCACGGCCCCTTTTGTGGCGAATGGTGAAGTTGTATTGCTGGAGCGCAAGGCTCCATCGCAACAATCGCCCATTCGTCCCAGAGACGGTGTGCAACCAGCTGAGGGGATTGTGGTCCGTCTCCACGATGAAGTGGCGCCCGTATAGATAGGGTTGCAGACGCTGCAGGGCCCACACTATGGCCAGGCACTCCTTCTCCATCGTGGAATAGGCAACTTCCCTTGGTAACAGCTTCCTGCTCAGGTACAAGACTGGGTGCTCTTGGCTCGCAGAGTCCACCTGGCTGAGCACCGCACCGAGGCCGAAGTCACTGGCGTCGGTCTGTACTACAAACGGCCGCGTGAAGTCGGCTGCCTGTAGCACGGGCGGGCTGGACAGGGCGTCCTTTAGGGCCCGGAAGGCTGTCTCGCAGTCCATTGTCCAATCGACTGCAGAGGGCAGCTTCTTCTTGGTGAGGTCCGTCAAGGGCTTTGCCAGGCTACTATAGCATGGAACAAACCTCCTATAGTACCCAGCGGTCCCCAAGAAGGACATCACCTGCTTCTTGGTCCTGGGGGTGGGCCAGGATGCGATGGCTTCCACTTTCTCAGGCTCGGGCTTCAGTGTTCTCCCACCTACCCGGTGACCGAGGTACTGGACCTCGCTCATGGCCAGCTGACACTTTCCCGGCTTGATGGTCAAACCTGCCCGGTGGATCCGCCTGAGCACCTGTGCTAGATGCTCTAGGTGGTCCTCCCAGGTGGGACTGAAGACGGCAATGTCATCCAGGTACGCGGCCGCGTACCCTTCAAGTCCCTTGAGCAGGGTGTTGACCATCCGCTGGAAAGTGGCAGGGGCATTCCTCATCCCGAATGGCATCACCGTGGACTCGTACAGTCCAAATGGGGTAATAAAGGCAGAGCGTTCCCTGGCCTTGCGAGTCAGGGGGATCTGCCAATATCCCCGGCTCAGATCCATGATGGTCAGGTACTGAGCCCCGGCCAACTGATCGAGCAGGTCATCGATGCGTGGCATTGGGTACGCATCGGCGACCGTGACCGCATTGAGCCCCCTGTAGTCCACGCAGAACCGAGTGGTTCGGTCCTTCTTAGGGACGAGGACTACAGGCGAGGCCCAAGCGCTGTTGGATGCCTGGATCACCCCCAGCTTCAGCATCTCGTCAATCTCCTGGCGCATGTGTTGCTGCACCTCCAGGGAGACCCGATATGCTGAACGCCGGATCGGGGGATGATCCCCAGTGTCCACGTGATGGACAGCCAAGTCAGTCCTTCCGGGCTGGTTGGTAAACAACCCCCGGAAGGGGAGGAGGGTGGCCCACAGCTGGGACCGTTGGTCTTCCAAGAGCTGGTGGCCAACCTCCACATCCTCAATGGATCCGCCTGCCCTAACCTGGGCTAGCATATCCAAGAGGGTTTCCGCTTCTCCCTCCTCGGGCAGGTTGCACACGGGGAGCGCACATGCCTCCCGCTCATGATGTGCCTTCATCATGTTCACATGGAAGGGCTTCCGCCTTCCACGGGCAGGGTCCAGGGTGACCAGGTACGTCACAGGGTTGAGCTGCTGGTACACGAGGTATGGGCCTTCCCAGGCTGCCTGAAGCTTGTCCTGTGGTACAGGGACCAGTACCCACACCTCTTGACCCACTTGGTAGGTCCTCTCACAAGCGTTCTGGTCGTACCAACGCTTCTGATCGTCCTGGGCTTGAGCCATATTGTCGTGTACCAGTTGCGTCAAGGCCTGCATTTTGTCCCGGAAGCGCATGACATACTCGATAACCGACACTCCAGGGGTGGCCAAATCCCCTTCCCAAGCCTCTTTCACCAGAGCCAGGGGGCCCCGCACACGTCGCCCGTACAGGAGCTCAAACGGTGAGAATCCTGTTGAGGCCTGTGGAACCTCCCGGTAAGCAAATAACAGGTGTGGGAGATACCGCTCCCAGTCACGCCCATGGGAGTCGACCAACATCTTAAGCATCTGCTTTAAGGTGCCATTGAACCGCTCGCACAGGCCATTAGTCTGTGGATGGTACGGGCTGGCCACCAGATGTCGCACCTGGACTTGCTTACAGAGGGCCTCCATCAGCTGGGACATGAATTGGGTCCCCCGGTCAGTGAGCATTTCCTGGGGGAAACCCACTCGGGAGAAAATCTCCAGCAATGCGGTGGCCACCTTGTCAGCCCGAATGGACGACAAGGCCACTGCTTCTGGGTACCGGGTGGCATAGTCCACTACCGTCAGTATGAAGCGTTTCCCGGAGCTGCTGGGGATGGCCAGCGGGCCGACCAGATCCACAGCCACCCTCCTGAAAGGCTCATCGATGATGGGCAGAGATACTAGTGGGGCTTTGGGGTGTGGCCCCGCCTTCCCCACTCTCTGACAGGTTTCACACGAACGGCAGTAGGCAGCCACATCGGCCCCCATTTTTGGCCAGTAGAAATGCTGGTTTAACCTGGCCTTGGTCTTAGCGATCCCTAGGTGTCCGGCCATCGGAATCTCATGTGCGATCCGCAACAACTCCGTCCGGAACGGATAGGGTACCACCAACTGTCGGTCCCTGGGCCACGCCTCCGGTGAACCCTGCTGGACCGTGGCCCGGTACAGCCGTCCTTGGTCCCAGACCACTCGCTCCGGGTCCGAGTCCGAGGGAGGCTGTGCCGCCTGCTCCTTAAGAGCTTTCAGGCTGTCGTCAGCTTCTAACGCTGCCTGAAACCCCTGACTAGATGTGGCCAGAATCGACGAGACTGTCACATCTTCAGTCAGTACCCCGGGACCTGTGTCCTGGCCTCCACCTGACTCGGCTGCCACTTGGTCAGAAGGGGAAGAGCTATCGGACCTCCGGGAGGCCCCTTGGCTTCCAGCACTCCCACTGCGGGTGACAGCGGCCACAGCCGCTGCGACCGTGGGTCGTGCCTGCTCCTCCTCCGTTCCTGACCAAGTCGCCGGTTCAGGCAGACCTACCTGGCTTCCTGACACCCCGGTTGTGGGGGAACCATGCACCGAGATCTTACCTGGGAGCACTTCCGCTCCTGGACCGGCCCCAATCTCACCTGCCTGTTCCCCTCCTGCAGCAACAGAACCCCGCTGTGAAATCTCTGGGGACCCCACATTTGCTGTGGTAGCCCCCACCCCACACACTGGTCCTCCCCCTGCAGCACCCTGCTCTCTGCTTATCCCTGCAGAGGGCAACAGATCCCAGCTCACAGGCTGGTTACTTGTAGAGGCATTGTCACACCTTTCTCTGACCCCCTCCCCTCCTGTCACAGCTGCAGCTGCGTGTGTGTCTATGGTGTCTGTGCAAGCAGAAATATCAGAGTTCACTCCCTCCTCCCTTACATCATTCATAGATAACACATTAACATTGTTAGGAGTCATGTCAGTACGGGCTGAAGGTTCAGCCTTGGTTGGGGCCCAAACTGGGAGGTTATCTGCCCCAAATCTGTCCCAAGTAGCACGTTTGCAGGGATCCGATCAGTTACCCCCCACCTCCCTCACCCCTCGCCCTGCGCCCCAGTCCACATAAATGTCAGCAACAGGCAGCGCCGGGTCAATGCCTCCAATCCCGGAGACAGCGAGGGTTTTTCCAGGGATCAAGTCTTGGGGGGACACCATCTCAGGCCGCACCAGAGTCACCTCCGAGGCGCTGTCTCGCAGTCCTATGGTCACAGACCGGCCGACGGTGACAGGTTGGAAGCTGTCCAGGGACCTACCACCACCCCCCACCCACACAATACACCTTGGGCGGCCCTTGGGACGGGGACGGAGCCGGGGCCTTGGGACGCTGAGGGCACATGGCCTTGAAGTGTCCAGGTAGGTTGCACTGGTGGCACCGTCTTGGTTCCGCCACGGGCCTGGAGAGGGGAGTTGAGGGGGACACCCCCCTGCAGTCTAGGGGCAGGTGGGGCAGTCGCCGAATTCATCTTACCCCCTCTCCAGGTGCTGCTGGTGGCCGCTCTCCTGGCCTCAGGGGCCCGGTTGTTGGTGTAGTCATCGGCAAGGGCAGCTGTAGCCGTGGACCCCTTTGGCTTCTGGTCTCGGATGAACTGGCGGAGATCCTCAGGGCAGTTCCACAAGAGTTGCTCCGTGATGAACAAGTCCAGGATCTCCGGTCCGGTGGAAAGCTGCAGGCCTTGGGTCCAGTGGTCGGCAGCTCGGGCAAGTGCCCGCCGGTGGTCAGCCCCAGGAGTCCTTTGGTCCCTTCTGTAGGCTCCGGAACTTCTTGCGGTAGGACTCTGGAGTGAGGTTGTACTGTTGGATCAGGGCCCGCTTGATGGTGTCGTAGCCCTGATCTGCCTCAGCAGGCAAGTCCCCAAGGACATCCAGGGCCTTACCCCAACGGGGGGTCAGGTATTTGGCCCACTGGTCCTTGTCCAGATGGTGCTGCAAGCAAGTCCGTTCAAAAGCAGTCAAGAAAGAGTCCAAGTCTCCATCCTTCTCCAGCACTGGGAAGTCCTCAACACGGACCTTTGGAAGTTTGGTGTCTCGAAGGTCACATGTGGCTGATGAGGGCCGGAGCTGAGCTAGCTGCAGCTGGTAGTCACGGTCTGCCTGTCGCTCTCGCTCTTCACGCGCTGCCTGCCGCTCTCGCTCCGCAGCCTCACGCTCTGCGTGCCGCTCCGCAGCCTCAGCGTCACGCGCTGCCTGCCGCTCTGCCAGGAGTTCCTTGTAGCCCTTCTGGTCTCCAGCCTGGAGAAGGGCCATAGCCATTTGAAGAAGGCTATCCGAGCCTCCCAGGCTCGGTGGAATGGCACGTGGTGATCTGCGGCACGCTGCAGAGCTAGGCGATTCACTGTCCCTTTCAGAGCGGAGGGCTGGCATCTGGCTCGTTGAGGAACCTTGGGTGAGCTGCTCCTCATCTTGTCCAGCAGTGCCAGGTTGCGCAATGTCCTCGGCAGAACGGTTTTCTGGCGTCGAGCTCCTGGAGGACTCGTGGGCAACCTCCTCATTGCTGTCCACAGCACCGTCCTCCCTCTCTTCGGCTCCTGCCTTAGCATTGGCCAGTTGCATAGCTCTGCTCCTGGTGCCATCAGCCATTCTTGCAGACTTTTGGTCACTGACACAGAACTGACACCTGATGCCTCCACACACCTTACAGTATCTGCACTCTGACACTCTAGTGTTGAGCTAGTCTGAAGACCCCAGCAGCCACAGCTGCTGCAGGCAGTCTTTAGTGTCTGGGAGTATGGGTCTCACACTCACACACACTATTATCTCGATCCCACCGCTATGCCACCAATATGTCACAAACCACCGGGGGGGTCACTCAGAAATCCCCCGCGCTGGCTACCAGTACGTCACAATCGGGGGGTAACAAGTGGGGGTCACCCCTCCTTTATACCTCCCGACCGACAGACAGAGCACGTGACGCGCTCTCTAGCGCCCCTCTTATAGTCAGGCCAATTATGGAATTGCCCGACAATAAGCAAGGAGGCCGCTATACTACTTATGCCGATTATTGAAGGGTCCCCGGTGAGAGTAAGGTATATATTCCCCCGACCTCCGCGGGCGGAATATATAAAATCTCCCCGAATCTCACTGGCCTCCCCACAATAATCCTTGGCACAAACTCGCTGCCACCAACCGATTTACGGTAACTATTAGCCGAACACACAGACGTGGGATTCAAGATCGAGATAACAGAACAGCCCAAGATTAATTATATAATTTAATCAGCCTAAAGCACACTAGAAACTACAATATATACAATAGGGAATCTACAGAATATACATATGTCAGAGTACAGTTACAATCAAAGCATGGGTTACAAACAGGCATACACAGTTCCAGCAGTTACCTTGTTGCGTCTGGCCACAGGGGGGCGCTGTAGACCAGGTTTCCAGGAACTCCCTCACAGGTCTTTCCCAACCAGGCCCCCGAGCAGAAGAACGCTGGAAAATGGCCGAAGTAGGGTTATCAACCTGGCCAAATCCAGGTCCCCTCCTACCTTAGTGACCTCACAGGGAAGCACTGCCACTCCCCCTGCATGGATCAGAATTATCCAGCAAAGGGGATATTGGCCATAACTTTGCCTGGGAGCGTCGTAGGCGGACGCCAATGCTCTCATTGTGACAGTTATGAATTTAGCTACAGAACGAGGGGACTCATGACCTGTCTGCCAGTTCCCCATTGGCTGATATCACGCCTGGGGCATTTCCCAATGTCCTGCTCCCATAAAAAGGGGGTGCCGGCATCGTCCACATGCGGAGACACCATTTTTATGGTTGCCATATTTATCGGAAATATGGCTTGCGAGATATGAACCATTTTTTACTGGAGTCGTTCTGTCTGGCTATTTCCATAGCCTTGCTAACTAGCTAGCAGCTCCTACTACAGGGTGACGGCAGGGAGTCATCCTGTGTCCATTGTCCTAAAGCCACCTAATTTCCATATCACAGGACATGGCCATGGGATTTGTTGCTAAACCAGTTGTGTGCTTCACAGATGCTGGACATCTGAGGACAAGAAGGGGGGGGGGGGGCACTGCCAGGGAGTGATGAGCGATTATGACTGGAGTCATAATTCATCTTCATATCCCGGGATTTGCCTCACAAAAGTTATAAACGCCGCCGCCGTAAAAGCGCGGTCGGCGTGTCCCCGGCGCACCACAAGTCACAGCAGCGCCGCCCGGTCCAGTGGGGGTCGGCGCTGCGTTCCCACAACACAAAGTCCCCCAGTAAACTGTAGGAACACTAACTCCAACGTTACGGTCCCCGGCGCACTACAACACCCAGCCAGCCCGGAGTGTGTCTGTGCCTGCCGGGGACACAGAGTACCTGTATGATGCAGGGCCTTGTCCCTGATTGTACTCCTGCTCCATATCCATCAGGTTCAACTGGGTCTGTGGATGGAGCCCGGCGTCAGAGCTTAGAGGCCGGCAGGATCCCACTTCCACAGAGCCCTACAAGGGGATGTGGAAGGAAAGCAGCATGTGGGGCTCCAGCCTCTGTACCAGCAATAGGTACCTCAACCGTACAACACCATCCACGGGTGAGACGGGAGCATGCTGGGGGCCCTATATGGGCCCTCTTTTCTTCCATCCGAAATAGTCAGCAGCTACTGCTGACTAAAATCTGTGGAGCTATGTATGGATGTCTGACCTCCTTCGCACAAAGCTTGAAAACTGGAGAACCCGTGATACCACGGGGGGGTATAGCCAGAAGGGGAGGGGCCTTGCACTTTTTGGTGTAGTGCTTTGTGTGGCCTCCGGAGGCAGTAGCTATACCCCAATCGTCTGGGTCTCCCAATAGAGCGCTGAAGAAATAGCAAGTTCTTCCACTCCCTTATGAAAATGCCAGGAGTTTAATCCTCAGCTTGTAATTTTTTAGTCACGGTAAATGGGTGATTAAGCAATTCCTTCAATTCAGCCACCTGTGTCCATTGACCTTCATTTAATGTAACTTGAGGGTTCACCATACTATAAGAAACTATTTTATTAGTTCAAGCAATTGCTCAGTCATTAAATAAGTGCTGCCTCACCCAGTGGCTTGATCAACAATTGCCCCTTTCCCAGCACGTCTCTTCAAGATGCAATAAATTTTAGGGGTTCTGGCGGCAATAACCAACTTCCTCACTTTTCCAATTAGATTTCCAGCATGTCCGCCCAGTTTCACACATCCGGCTTTTCGCCGGTTTGGCGGATGCGGCGCACGCCAGTACAGTACAATACAGTACAGTGGCAGCACTGCAACTTCCGGGTCACATGCTCCGGTCACATGACAGCATGTGACCGGCGTTTGTCGCACTGCCACTGTACTGTATACACTGTACTGGAGTGTGCCTAATCCGCCAAACCAGCGAAAAGACGGATTTGGGAAACCGGGGTCCCTCTTGCAGACTATCTCTTATTGTCAGCTGCAGCGTGTGCACATCATGGGTTTTGCCAGACAAACGGGCGCACTTGTTCCACGTGTGTATACAGATTCAATGCCGTGGCAAAACCCATGATGTTGTTTTGATGGGAGATACTGATATGGTGATTGGTAAAGACTCCCCTGATGAGTGAAGGTGATGACGAAACACATCGGGAGTAACCTTATTGACCCACACATGGTGCGATAACCGAAGGAAGCATATCCTGATCCGTAGAGAGATTGTTCCATTCATCTCAACAGGATTATGGTGGCGACTAGGAAGGAGAGTCGGTCATACATGAATATCCTGGGATGGGAATCATCTGATGAATCAAACCGGGTGAGATCTTTCCATATTTCTGTAAAATGACCGTTTCAGCTTGGAAATGTTGTTTTAGTGGTCTGAATTGACTTGGATCTCACTGTATGCAAGCAATCCCGGTTTTTCCCTGATAGTTTGAGGGTTGATTTCCCTCACGGGTGAGTACGGGAATTTAGTACCATTGTCAATATAGCTATTTCACAGGGTTTGTTTTTCTGTTCTATATGTAGCACACATATGCTGAGTCTTTCTGTCCGTTGCTGTGATTCAGCATGTGTTCTCTTTTTATGTTCACGTTTTTATGTGACATTGTCACTTTTATTCTTTCACAATATTAAAAGTTAAGTTTTAGGAGTTGTTGCTCCATACTTTGTATATCACCTTAACCCCTTTTTTGCTAATATATTTGATGGTGGGTCTATAACTTACTAGTATCCAGCTTACAATTCTAACTCAGGATACAGATTCAGGATTCAGAGCGGCAGCACTCGCAACTTGTCTGCCTCACATGTCACCCAGGCCTCACCCCTTGTTTTCTAATTTACGTCCTGTTATATAAAGCCACAGAGGCTGCATGTAGCTTCTCATGACTGTACCCCTCTTTCCTCATAATGTGTTGTCAGAGCACGATGCCACCAGATCATTATAATATTATGTGGCAGGGGTCACAGCATCCACTGTCCTGAACTGACAAGAAGCCACTGCCACAGACATGGCACTTAGATAAAATCATCCTCCATATCAGTAAGCAGTCTCCAGAAGAGATTGCTGCCAGTTACTTCTCATGTGATGTCGTTTTTGTCTGTCAGAAGGCTTGGTGCAACTCTCTACATTTACTCTCTGCACTGGAGACTAAAAAGCAGAGTTGAGCGAGTTTCGAAATATTCATATTCGCGATACTCGTAACGAGTACTATGTAATACTCGCATATTCGTTCCGAACAGCGAGTACAATGCAAGTCAATGGGGAATGCGAGTAATTGTCTGCTGGAGTCTAGCAGAAAATTACTCATATTTCCCATTGACTTGCATTGTACTCGCTATTCGGAACGAATATGCGAGTATTACATAGTACTCGTTACGAGTATCATGAATATGAATATTTTGAAACTCGCTCAACTCTAGTAAAAAGCTTTCTACATAAAATTCTGCTACAAAAGTAAAATCCACAAGTTACACACATTAATTAGAATGCTTTGATTTAAAAGAGATAAATAGGTAAAAAGAACAACTACCTCTCCTTGGAAGAGTTCACTGGGCACCTCAGGAACTTTCCACTTCCATTGTGTCTCCACATTTGTGGGTTTTGGTGGCTCAGGCTGCTTGACGTTCACAAAGTTAGGAATTTGGGAAGGTTCCGGCTGAATATCTATTTCTGGAGGGTTATATGGAGCTGTAGTAGAGTCTGTATCATCCATATTTATATCTAGAAATATATAACATACCAGTATATTTTATGTTTATTCTTTTCCATTTATAGCTATAAAGAAATGGCCTCTTGTGCAGTTCTTTACTGATGCCCAGCATAAAGAAACTTGCGACGTCTATGCGGTTACAGAATATTAGAAAGATTGAGCCTCACACCTCTTCGGTTCCATGTTAGCATCTCCTTCTAATGAAACTTACAGGGCACCTTAGGCTGCTTTGACACATCCGGCTTGAGCTCTGCGGCTCAATCCGGCTGTGCAAGCTATGCAACGGATGCGGTGAAAACACCGCATCCTTTGCATAAGTTTTTCCCTTGCGGCCCGTCCGGTTTTTGCCGCTTGCGGCATGCTACTGAGCATGCGCAGTGGCAAAAACCGCATGCGGCGGCCGGATGCGGTTTTTGCCGCATCCGGCCGCCATAGGCATGCATTGAAAAATGCGCCACATAGGCCGAATGCGGCGCAATGCGTTTTTTTTGCCGCACGAAAAAAACGTGCTAGGCAACGTTCCATCCGGCCGCATCGGCTAAATCTGCCGCATGCTGCAAAAACCGGATGGAACGCAAGGCCATGCGGCACTAATTAAAGTCTATGCAGAAAAAACGCAACCGGCAGCAAAAAAAAAACGGTTTGCGATTTTCCTGCAAAGTGCCGGAGTGTGCCGCATTGCAGAAACCGGAGGTGTGAAAGCAGCCTAACTTGGCATATTGTACATGCTAACAAAAGGGAGGGCTCAGAACTTGTACCCCCACCAATAACATTTTTGTCAGGAGTTGTGAAATCAATGTTCTATGTGAAGTTTCCAGACGTAACAACATCTAGGAGTGCTGTGGGCACCACGGCTCAGATACAAAACCAGAATAAGAAGGCATTGGCAAATACCTAATCATTTCTATGTAATACTCTGTAAATTACAGTAGAACAAAAACTAAACCTCCAACAAGAAACAAGAAGAACAACTTGCCCTCATTTCTTCGAACATGGCTGCTTGCATCCGCTCGCTTTATGATCACTGAAGAAGGACTCTTCATTTCCACACTATTTTCTGTTGACAGCTGTGGGCTAGTGGGGCTAACACTGGAGGTCAGCTAAGATAAAAGACATTGGATATTTGAACACTGACACATGCAGAGAAAGTGGAAAATTTTGCATTAATTTTATACACACACACACACACACACACATTAAAATAATATTAATAATAATAATAATATTAATACACTCCTATGGGCAAATTGGACTTCTTTCTGTCCATGGAAACATTTAAAAGTATTAACTGACTAAAAACTTCTTTAACCCCTTCACGACCGGACGATTTTTCGCTTTCCGTTTTTTTTTTCCGCCATTCTTCTTCGGAGAGGCGTAACTTTTTTATTTTTCAGTCAATATGGTCATGTGAGAGCTCATTTTTCGCGGGAGGAGTTGTACTTTTAAATGAAACCATAAGTTTTACCATATAGTGAACTGGAAAACAGCAAAAAAATTCCAAATGCAGAAAAAACGGATTTTTGTGTACTCACCGTAAAATCATTTTCTCTTAGCAATCATTGGGGGACACAGGACCATGGGTGTTATGCTGCTTATCCATAGGAGGACACTAAGTAGATGCAAATATGTTAGCTCCTCCCCTGCAGTATACACTCCCTGGCCCAGCCAGGCTACTTCAGTTTTAGTACACAAGCAGTAGGAGAACAAGTAGCAAAAGAAGGGAATTTTGTTACTTACCGTAAATTCCTTTTCTTCTAGCTCTTATTGGGAGACCCAGACGATTGGGGTATAGCTACTGCCCTCTGGAGGCCACACAAAGCACTACATTAAAAGTGCAAGGCCCCTCCCCCTCTGGCTATACCCCCCCCGTGGTATCACGGGTTCTCCAGTTTTAGTGCCAAAGCAAGAAGGAGGAAGCCAATAACTGGTTTAAACAAATTAACTCCGAATAACATCGGAGAACTGAAAAACCGTTCAACATGAACAACATGTGTACCCGCAAACAACAAAAAAACATCCCGAAGGACAACAGGGCGGGTGCTGGGTCTCCCAATAAGAGCTAGAAGAAAAGGAATTTACGGTAAGTAACAAAATTCCCTTCTTCTTCAGCGCTCTATTGGGAGACCCAGACGATTGGGACGTCCAAAAGCTGTCCCTGGGTGGGTAAAGAAATACCTCATGTTAGAGCTGCAAAACAGCCCTCCCCTACGGGGGTGTCACTGCCGCCTGCAGGACTCTTCTACCTAAGCTGGCATCCGCCGAAGCATAGGTATGCACCTGATAATGCTTGGTGAAAGTGTGCAGACTGGACCAGGTAGCTGCCTGGCACACCTGTTGAGCCGAAGCCTGGTGACGTAATGCCCAGGACGCACCCACGGCTCTGGTTGAGTGGGCTTTTAGCCCTGAAGGAACCGGAAGCCCCGCAGAACGGTAGGCCTCTAGAATTGGTTCTTTGATCCATCGAGCCAGGGTGGCTTTAGAAGCCTGCAACCCCTTGCGCGGACCAGCGACAAGGACAAAAAGTGCATCGGCACGGCGCATGGGCGCCGTGCGGGAAATGTAGATTCTGAGTGCTCTCACCAGATCTAGCAAACGTAAGTCCTTTTCATACCGGTGAACCGGATGAGGACAAAAAGAAGGCAAGGATATATCCTGATTAAGATGAAAAGAGGATACGACCTTAGGGAGAAACTCCGGAATAGGGCGCAGCACTACCTTGTCCTGGTGGAACACCAGGAAGGGAGCCTTGGATGACAGAGCTGCCAGCTCAGACACTCGCCGAAGCGATGTGATCGCAACAAGAAACGCCACTTTCTGTGACAGCCGAGAAAAGGAAACTTCCTTCAGAGGCTCGAAGGGCGGCTTCTGGAGAGCAACTAGTACCCTGTTCAGATCCCATGGATCTAACGGCCGCTTGTACGGGGGCACAATATGACAGACCCCCTGCAGGAACGTGCGCACCTTAGAAAGACGTGCTAGACGCTTCTGAAAAAACACGGATAGTGCCGAAACTTGCCCTTTAAGGGAGCTGAGCGACAAGCCCTTTTCTAACCCCGATTGCAGGAAGGAAAGAAACTTGGGCAATGCAAATGGCCAGGGAGACACTCCCTGAGCAGAGCACCAGGATAAGAAAATCTTCCACGTTCTGTGGTAGATCTTAGCCGAATTCGACTTTCTAGCTTGTCTCATTGTGGCAACGACTCCTTGAGATAATCCTGCAGAAGCTAGGATCCAGGACTCAATGGCCACACAGTCAGGTTCAGGGCCGCAGAATTCTGATGGAAAAACGGCCCTTGGGACAGTAAGTCTGGTCGGTCTGGCAGTGACCACGGTCGACGCGATCGTGAGATGCCACAGATCCGGATACCACGACCTCCTCGGCCAGTCTGGAGCGACGAGTATGATGCGGCTGCACTCGGATCTGATCTTGCGTAGCACTCTGGGCAAGAGCGCCAGAGGCGGAAACACGTATGGGAGCTGAAACTGCGACCAATCTTGAACCAAGGCGTCTGCCGCCAGAGCTCTTTGATCGCGCGACCTCGCCATGAATGCCGGGACCTTGTTGTTGTGCCGGGATGCCATTAGGTCGACGTCCGGCACTCCCCAGCGGCGACAGATTTCCTGAAACACGTCCGGGTGAAGGGACCATTCCCCTGCGTCCATGCCCTGGCGACTGAGGAAGTCTGCTTCCCAGTTTTCTACGCCTGGGATGTGAACCGCGGATATGGTGGATGCTCTGTCCTCCACCCACATTAGAATGCGCCGGACTTCTTGGAAGGCTTGCCGACTGCGCGTCCCTCCTTGGTGGTTGATGTATGCCACCGCTGTGGAGTTGTCCGACTGGATTCGGATCTGCTTTCCTTCCAGCCACTGTTGGAAGGCTAGTAGGGCAAGATACACTGCCCTGATTTCCAGAACATTGATCTGAAGGGTGGACTCCTGCGGAGTCCACGTTCCCTGAGTCCTGTGGTGGAGAAAAACTGCTCCCCACCCTGACAGACTCGCATCTGTCGTGACTACTGCCCAGGATGGGGGCAGGAAGGATCTTCCCTGAGACAATGAGGTGGGAAGGAGCCACCATTGTAGGGAGTCCTTGGCCGTCTGGGAAAGCGAGACTTTCCTGTCCAGGGACGTTGACTTCCCGTCCCATTGGCGGAGAATGTCCCATTGAAGTGGGCGCAGATGAAACTGCGCAAAGGGAACTGCTTCCATGGCTGCCACCATCTTCCCTAGGAAATGCATGAGGCGCCGCAAGGGATGCAACTGGCCCTGCAGAAGAGATTGCACCCCTGTCTGTAGTGACCGCTGCTTGTTCAGCGGAAGCTTCACTATCGCTGCTAGAGTATGAAACTCCATGCCAAGATACGTTAGTGATTGAGTCGGTGATAGGATCGACTTTGGAAAGTTGATGATCCATCCGAAAGACTGTAGGGTCTCCAGCGTAGCATTCAGGCTGTGCTGACATGCCTCTTGAGAGGGAGCTTTGACCAATAAATCGTCTAGGTAAGGGATCACCGAGTGTCCCTGAGAGTGCAAGACTGCTACCACCGCCGCCATGACCTTGGTGAAGACCCGTGGGGGGCTGTTGCCAGACCAAATGGCAGAGCTACGAACTGAAAATGGTCGTCTCCTATCACAAAACGTAGAAAACGTTGATGTTCCGTAGCAATTGGCACGTGGAGATAAGCATCTTTGATGTCTATTGAGGCAAGGAAGTCTCCTCTGGACATTGAGGCAATGACAGAACGCAGGGTTTCCATCCGGAACTTCCTGGCGTGCACATGTTTGTTGAGCCGTTTTAGGTCCAGAACAGGACGGAACGAGCCGTCCTTTTTTGGAACCACAAAGAGATTGGAGTAAAACCCTTGCCCTTGTTCCTGAGGAGGGACTGGGATCACCACTCCTTCCGCTCTTAGGGAGTCCACCGCCTGCAGCAGAGCATCTGCTCGGTCTGGATGTGGGGAGGTTCTGAAGAACCGAGCTGGAGGACGAGAATTGAACTCGATTCTGTACCCGCGAGACAAAATGTCCGTCACCCACCGGTCTTTGACCTGTGACATCCAAATGCCGGAAAAGCGGGAGAGCCTGCCCCCGACCGGCGATGCGGAGGGAGGGGGCTGGAAGTCATGAGGTAGCCGCTTTGGAAGCGGTACCTCCATTTGCTTTCTTGGGGCGCGTGTGAGCCCGCCACGAATCTGAGTTTCTTTGCGTCCTCTGAGTCCCTTTGGACGAGGTAAATGGTGTCTTGCCCGAACCTCAAAAGGACTGAAACCTCTGCTGCCACTTTTTCTGCTGAGGTTTGGTTGTTCTGGGTTGTGGTAAAGAGGAGTCTTTACCCTTGGACTGCTTAATGATATCAGCCAATGGCTCGCCAAACAGTCTATCTCTAGATAAAGGCAAACTGGTTAAACATTTTTTGGAACCAGCATCTGCTTTCCAGTCCTTTAACCACAAGGCTCTGCGCAAAACTACCGAATTGGCGGACGCCATTGAGGTGCGACTGGTAGATTCTAGGACCGCATTGATAGCGTAAGACGCAAACGCCGACATCTGCGTGGTAAGGTGCGCCACTTGCGGCACTGCTGGATGTATGATAGCATCCACTTTTGCTAAGCCAGCTGAAATAGCCTGGAGTGCCCATACGGCTGCGAATGCCGGAGCAAACGACGCGCCGATAGCTTCATAGACAGATTTTAACCAAAGGTCCATCTGTCTGTCATTGGCATCTTTAAGTGAAGCGCCATCCTCCACTGCAACTATGGACCTAGCTGCGAGTTTGGAAATCGGGGGGTCTACCTTTGGACACTGTGTCCAGCGCTTGACCACCTCAGGGGGGAAAGGGAAACGCGTATCTTTAGATCGTTTAGAGAAACGCCTTTCTGGGTGAGCGTCGTGCTTCTGGATTGATTCTCTGAAGTCAGCGTGATCCAACAAAGCACTCAATTTACGCTTGGGATAAAGGAAACGAAACTTCTCCTGCTCCGCAGCCGCCTCTTCTGCTGAAGGGGCTGGGGGAGAAATATCCAACAGCCTATTGATGGCTGAGATAAGGTCGTTTACCATGGCATCCCCATCAGGGGTATCCAGGTTGAGAGGGGTTCCAGGAATGGATTCCTGATCACTCTCATCAGACACATCACAGGGAGACTGATTGCGCTGAGACCCTGAGCAGTGTGATGACGTCGAGGGTCTTTCCCAGCGAGCTCGCTTAGGGTGGCTGGGGCTATCATCTGAGTCATAATCCTCGGCCTGTGAAGCCGGGGACCCCCCTGTGGGCTGGATTAATTCCAAGTGAGGGGGACCTGAGGACAGAGGCCTCGCCGTGCCCAAAGACTGAGCCCCATGCATAGATTGCAAGGTTTCAAGGATTTTTGCCATAGACCCAGACATATTATCAGCAAAAACTGCAAAGTCTGTCCCTGTCACCGGGGCAGAACTTACAAGCGTCTCAGCCTGGGTCACTACCTCTCCTGACTCCGGCTGGCGAAGCAGCACCGGGTCGGAGCATTGCACACAATGGGGGTCATCGGAGCCTGCTGGTAGATTAGCCCCACATGCAGCACACGCAGTATACACAGCCCTAGCCTTGGCAGCCTTGCGTTTTGAGGATGGCATGTTGTTGCTTCCACAGAGGGATCTGGGAGATGCAGCCAGAAGCGACCTCACAGTGCAAGAAATACAATATCTCTATATCCTACACAGTACACCGATACACCGTGAGGCACTAGAGGGACCAGCACAGAAAAATCGCTTACCGCCCGCTTAAAAAGCGGGTGTGTGGTCGCCAGATAGCCCCTAGTCCAGGTCTCCCAGAGCCTTGCGTCCTTCCTCCAGCCAGACTGCATGTAATGGCTGCCGGCGTCCTGAGAGAGAAGGGGGGCGGGCCCTGGGCGTTCCTGGCTAAGAGCGGGAAGCCTGCTTCCCTCTGTGCCTAGTGTGAGGGCTGGAGCATGTAAATCAGGCTCCAGCCCTCGTCGCTGCTAGCGAACAGCGTCTCTCCCCTACCCTGAATGACAGGGTGGGGGCGGGAACGAATCGGAGCTGCCGGCGTCCTAGGCCCAAAAAGCCGGGGACTCAATTTATAACCGCCGCCGCCGTAAAAGCGCGGACGGCGGATCCCCGGCGCACCACAAGTCACAGCAGCGCCGCCCGGTCCAGAGGGGGTCGGCGCTGCGTTCCCATACACAAAAAATCCCCCAGTAATCTGTAGGGACACTAACTCCAACGTTGCGGTCCCCGGCGCACTACAACACCCAGCCAGCCCGGAGTGTGTCTGTGCCTGCCGGGGACACAGAGTACCTGTATGATGCAGGGCCCGGTCCCTGATCGTACTCCTGCTCCGTCTCCATCAGGTTCTAATGGGTCTGTGGATGGAGCCCGGCGTCAGAGCTGAGAGGCCGGCAGGATCCCACTTCCACAGAGCCCTACCAGGGGATGTGGAAGGAAAACAGCATGTCAGGCTCCAGCCCTGTACCAGCAATAGGTACCTCAACCTTACAACACCATCCAGGGGTGAGAAGGGAGCATGCTGGGGACACTATATGTGTCCTCTTTTCTTCCATCCGAAATAGTCAGCAGCTACTGCTGACTAAAATCTGTGGAGCTATGCATGGAATGTCTGACCTCCTTCGCACACAAAGCTAAAAACTGGAGAACCCGTGATACCACGGGGGGGGTATAGCCAGAGGGGGAGGGGCCTTGCACTTTTAATGTAGTGCTTTGTGTGGCCTCCAGAGGGCAGTAGCTATACCCCAATCGTCTGGGTCTCCCAATAGAGCGCTGAAGAAAAACGTGAGTGAATACTCATAACAAAAAAGTACTGAGACAGAAAAAAAAAAAAGCTAAGGCCCAACAGGGCAAAAGGGAGGGTGCTGTGTCCCCCAATGATGGCTAAGAGAAAACGATTTTATGGTGAGTACACAAAGAAGGGAATTTTGTTACTTACCGTAAATTCCTTTTCTTCTAGCTCTTATTGGGAGACCCAGACGATTGGGGTATAGCTACTGCCTCCGGAGGCCACACAAAGCACTACACTAAAAAGTGCAAGGCCCCTCCCCTTCTGGCTATACCCCCCCGTGGTGTCACGGGTTCTCCAGTTTTAGTGCCAAAGCAAGAAGGAGGAAAGCCAATAACTGGTTTAAACAAATTAACTCCGAGTAACATCGGAGAACTGAAAAACCGTTCCACATGAACAACATGTGTACCCGCAAACAACAAAAAAATCCCGAAGGACAAGAGGGCGGGTGCTGGGTCTCCCAATAAGAGCTAGAAGAAAAGGAATTTACGGTAAGTAACAAAATTCCCTTCTTCTTCAGCGCTCTATTGGGAGACCCAGACGATTGGGACGTCCAAAAGCTGTCCCTGGGTGGGTAAATAAATACCTCATGTTAGAGCTGCAAAACAGCCCTCCCCTACGGGGAAATCACTGCCGCCTGCAGGACTCTTCTACCTAAGCTGGCATCCGCCGAAGCATAGGTATGCACCTGAGAATGTTTGGTGAAAATGTGCAGACTCAACCAGGTAGCTGCCTGGCACACCTGTTGAGCCGAAGCCTGGTGTCGTAGTGCCCAGGACGCACCCACGGCTCTGGGTGAATGGGCTTTCAGCCCTGAAAGAACCGGAAGCCCTGCAGAACGGTAGGCTTCCAGAATTGGTTCTTTGATCCATCGAGCCAGGGTGGCTTTAGAAGCCTGCAACCTCTTGCGCGTACCAGCGACAAGGACAAAAAAAGTGCATCGGAACGGCGTATGGGCGCCGTGCGGGAAATGTAGATTCTGAGTGCTCTCACCAGATCTAGCAAACGTAAATCATTCTCATACCGGTGAACCGGATGAGTGCAAAAAGACGGTAAGGAGATATCCTGATTAAGATGAAACGAGGATACGACCTTAGGGAGAAACTCCGGAATGGGGCGCAGCACTACCTTGTCCTGGTGGAACACCAGGAAGGGAGCCTTGGATGACAGAGCTGCCAGCTCAGACACTCGCCGAAGCGATGTGATCGCAACGAGAAACGCCACCTTCTGTGACAGGCGAGAAAAGGAAACTTCCTTCAGAGGCTCGAAAGGCGGCTTCTGGAGAGCAACTAGAACCCTGTTCAGATCCCATGGATCTAACGGCCGCTTGTACGGGGGTACGATATGACAAACCCCCTGCGGGAACGTGCGCACCTTAGAAAGACGTGCTAGACGCTTCTGAAAAAACACGGATAGTGCTGAGACTTGCCCTTTGAGGGAGTCGAGCGACAAGCCCTTTTCTAACTCCGATTGTAGGAAGGAAAGAAAAGTAGGCAATGCAAATGGCCAGGGAGACACTCCCTGAGTAGAGCACCAGATTAAGAAAATCTTCCACGTTCTGTGGTAGATCTTAGCAGAGGCGGACTTCCTAGCCTGTCTCATGGTGGCAACGACCCCTTGGGATAATCCTGAAGACGCTAGGATCCAGGACACAAAGGCCACACAGTCAGGTTCAGGGCCGCAGAATTCCGATGGAGAAAACGGCCCTTGGGACAGTAAGTCTAGCCGGCCTGGTAGTGACCACGGTCGGCCGACCGTGAGATGCCACAGATCCGGGTACCACGATCTCCTCGGCCAGTCTGGTGCGACGAGTATGACGCGGCTGCAATCGGATCTGATTTTTGCGCAGTACTCTGGGCAAGAGTGCCAGAGGTGGAAACACATATGTGAGCCGGAACTGCGACCAATCTTGCACTAAGGCGTCTGCCGCCAGAGCTCTGTGATCGCGCGATCGTGCCATAAATGCCGGGACCTTGTTGGTGTGCCGAGACGCCATTAGGTCGACGTCCGGCACCCCCCAGCGGCAACAGATTTCCTGAAACACGTCCGGGTGAAGGGACCATTCCCCCGCGTCCATACCCTGGCGACTGAGGAAGTCTGCTTCCCAGTTTTCTACGCCCGGGATGTGAACTGCGGATATGGTGGATGCTGTGTCCTCCACCCACATGAGGATTCGCCGGACTTCCTGGAAGGCTTGCTGACTGCGCGTCCCTTCTTGGTGGTTGATGTATGCCACCGCTGTGGAGATGTCCGACTGGATTCGGATCTGCTCTCTTTCTAGCCACTGCTGGAAAGCTAGTAGGGTAAGATACCCTGCCCCGATTTCCAGAACATTGATCTGAAGGGTGGACTCCTGCTGAGTCCACGTCCCCTGAGCCATGTGGCGGAGACAAACTGCTCCCCACCCTGACAGACTCGTATCTGTCGTGACCACTGCCCAGGATGGGGGTAGGAAGGATCTTCACTATGACAATGAGGTGGGAACAAGCCACTATTGCAGAGAGTCCTCGGCCGTCTGGGAAAGGGAGACTTTCCTGTCCAGGGAGGTTGACTGCCCGTCCCATTGGCGGAGAATGTCCCATTGCAGTTGGCGCAGATGAAACTGCGCAAAGGGAACTGCCTCGATGGCTGCCACCATCTTCCTTAGGAAGTGCATGAGGCGCCTTAAGGGGTGCGACTGGCCTTGAAGGAGAGACTGCACCTCTGTCTGCAGTGAACGCTGCTTGTTCAGCGGAAGCTTCACTATTGCTGATAGAGTATGAAACTCCATGCCGAGATACGTTAGTGATTGAGTCGGAGACAGATTTGACCTTGCCAAATTGATGATCCACCCGAAAGTCTGGAGAGTCTCCAGCGTAACATTCAGGCTGCGTTGGCATGCCTCGAGGGAGGGTGCTTTGACGAGTAGATCGTCCAAGTACGGGATCACCGGGTGTCCCTGAGAGTGCAAGACTGCTACCACTGCTGCCATGACCTTGGTGAACACCCGTGGGGCTGTCGCCAGACTGAATGGCAGAGCTACGAACTGAAGATGTTCGTCTCCTATCACAAAACGTAGAAAACGTTGGTGCTCCGTAGCAATTGGCACGTGGAGATAGGCATCTTTGATGTCTGTTGAGGCAAGGAAGTCTCCTCGAGACATTGAGGCAATTACGGATCGGAGGGATCCCATCCGGAACCGCCTGGCGTTCGCATGCTCGTTGAGCAGTTTCAGGACCAGAACAGGACGGAAGGAACCGTCCTTTTTTGGAGCCACAAAGAGATTGGAGTACAAACCCTCGCCCTCGTTCCTGAGGGGGGACAGGGATCACCACTCCTTCTGCTCTTAGAGCGTCCACCGCCTGCAGCAGGGCATCTGCTCGGTGGGGGGTGGGGCCGTTCTGAAGAATGGAGTCGGAGGACGAGAACAGAACACTGTCCTGTGCACGTGAGCACAATGTCCGTCACCCACCGGTCTGTGACCTGTGGCAGCTAAATGTCGCCAAAGGCGGGGGAGTCTGCCATCAACCGCGGATGCGGAGAGAGAGAGAGAGCTGAGAGTCCTGAGGAGACTGCCTTGGTAGCGGATTCTCCGACTGCCTTCCTTGGGCGTGATTGAGCCCGGCCGGAATCTGAGCCCGTCTGAGGTTTTGTAGCCCTTTTGCACGAGGACAATTGGGACCTGCCGGAGCTTGGGAAGGACCGAAACCTCAACTGTACTTTTAGGACAGTATTAACAGGGTAAGTCGCAGTGCAGACATTGCGGGGTTACGGACGCCTCTGCGGTACAGATGTCCCTGTGCTCAAGGCCAGCTGCGCAAGAACAGCTGAAAAGGTTAGGTTGCCTATACGGCTGTGGATGCCGGAGCAACCGACACGCCGATAGCTTCCTAGACAGATTTCAACCAGAGTCCATCTGTCTGTGAATGGCATCTTTAAGTGAAGCCCCATCTCCAGTGCAACTATGGCTCTAGATGCAAGCCTGGAGATTGGAGAATCCACCTTTGGACCCTGGGTCCAGCGCTGACCACGTCAGGGGAAAAGGGATAACGTGTATCCTAAAAACGTTTGGAGAAGACGCTTATCTGGTAAGCGTGGTGTTCCTGGACTGCTTCTCTGAAGTCAGCGTGGCCAGAAAAATACTCAATATCTGTGTGAGATACTGAAAAGGGACTTCTCCTGTTCGTCTCCTATCTCCACTGGGGGAGCTGAGGGAGAAAGATCCAACCTTCCATTGATGGACGGTATAGGATCATTCCGTATGGCGTTACCACCCGGTGTATCCGGATTGAGAGCGATGTCAGTATCAAAGCCCTGAAGAGCTGCCTTTTGGTCAAGTAGATTGCCCATGGCCTGTCTGGACTGCAAGTCTCTATATTATGACTACTCCGTCCCTGTCCATGGACAGGGTTGACAGGTGGTTTCTTTGGCCACGACTAGTAGAGACCCCGGCAGACGAAGTGCTAGAGACCCCGGCAGACGACGTGCTACAGGGGAGCATGCACACAATGGGACGGTGTCATGAACAGCATCCCATGTAGTAAAAACAGCACTGAAAATCTGTGTTGCTTTTTTGCCGCTGCCGACTAGCTATCTAGAAGTATATAGCCAAGATTGGTGACCGTACAGTGCAATGTATAGCATACAGGCATAAAGTACAAATGACCACTGCAGCACAAGCAATACAAGCAGCATAGAAGCCTGTGCCCTGGCACCCCTGCTCTTCTGCTGCTGTATACTAGTCATCTAGGGGAATATAGCCCAGAAGAGTGACCCTACAGTGCAATGTATAGCATACAAGCACAAGTACAAATGAACACTGCAGCACATGCAATACAAGCAGCATAGAAGCCTGTGCCCTGGCACCCCAGCTCTTCTACTGCTGTAGACTAGTCATCTAGGGGAATATAGCCCAGAAGAGTGACCATACAGTGCAATGTATAGCATACAAGCACAAGTACAAATGCACACTGCAGCCCATGCAATACAAGCAGCATAGAAAAAAACCTGTGCCCCAGCACCCTTGGTTTTCTGCTGCTGTAGTCTAGCCATTCCAGGAGAATATAGCTAAGACTAGCGACTGTACAGTGCAATGTATAGCATATAAGCATAAACACAAATGAACACCTCAGTCGTGCAATACAAGCAGCCTAGAAAGCCTGTGCCTTAGCACACCTGCTTTCCTGCTGCTGATGTGTCGCTCCCCAAGCGGGCATATAGCGACCTATGCAGTTAAAAACAACACATGTACACACTGCAGTATATATTGTGGTCAGCACTATGTGTGCCGCTTACCGCCCGCCTATAAGCGGGTGTATGGTCACCACCGTCCTGCCTGGTTGCCGAAAGTCCGAGCTCGGACTGCAGTAATGGCTGCCGGCTTCTTCCCCAGCTCATGTGAGGAGGGGCGGGCCGTGGGCGTGCCCCAAGGCAGAGCGGGAATCCGGCGTCCGACAGTGTGCAGTGAGAGGGCTGGAGCATGTAAATAAGGCTCCAGCCCTCGGCGCTGCTGATTGCTCAGCGTCTGTCCCCTTCCCTGAGTGACAGAGAGGGGGCGGGAACGAAGCGGCACTAGGCCGCAGAAGCCGGGGACTGGATTTATAAGCGCCGCCGCCGTAAAAGCGCGGTCGGCGCCCAGTCCCCGGCGAACTACAAGTCCCAGCCGCGCCGCCGCTCCCGGAGCGTCCGGCGCGGTAGTTCCCAAAACACAAAGTCACTCAGCAAAGCTGCAGTGACTGTAACCCATTACTGTCCCCGGCGCACTAGCACACCCAGCAAGTCTGGAGTGTGCTGTGCCTGTGTGTACGGGGACACAGAGTACCTGTAATGGTGCAGGGCCAAATCCCTGAACGGTACTCCAGCTCCGTATCCAGCAGGTTCAAATGGGTCTGTGGATGGAGCCCGGCGTCAGAGCTTTGAGGCCGGCAGGATCCCACTTCCTCAGAGCCCCCCAGGGGGATGTGGAAGGAAAGCAGCATGTGGGCTCCAGCCTCCGTACCAGCAATAGATACCTCAACCTTACAACACCATCAACGGGTGAGAAGGGAGCATGCTGGGGGCCCTATATGGGCCCTCTTTTCTTCCATCCGAAATAGTCAGCAGCTACTGCTGACTAAAATCTGTGGAGCTATGCATGGATGTCTGACCTCCTTCGCACAAAGCTTGAAAACTGGAGAACCCGTGACACCACGGGGGGGTATAGCCAGAAGGGGAGGGGCCTTGCACTTTTTAGTGTAGTGCTTTGTGTGGCCTCCGGAGGCAGTAGCTATACCCCAATCGTCTGGGTCTCCCAATAGAGCGCTGAAGAAAATCCGTTTTTCTCTGACGCCTCATTGGGGGACACAGGACCATGGGACGTCCTAAAGCAGTCCAAGGGTGGGTAAACAATAAAACAAAGCAACCCAAGGACTAGGAACCAGTCCCAGATAGCCAGGAGCGCCTACTGAGATAGGTACTCCACTATCGTTTGCAGAATTTTCCTACCTAGGTTTGCCTCAGCCGAAGCCTGGGTATGGACTCAGTAATGCTTTGAAACAGTATGTAGACAAGACCAGGTCGCAGCCTTACACCTCTGTTCCACTGAAGCCTGATGCCTAATGGCCCAAGAGGCGCCAACTGCTCGCGTGGAATGAGTCCGCAGCCCACTAGGAATGGGCTTGAGTTGCAAGCAGTAGACCTCCTGGATCGCAGAGCGAATCCAGCGACCCAGCGTTGCCTATGAAGCTGCCTCTCCTTTCTTAGGCCTTTCAAAAATGACGAACAAGGAGTCTATGTTCCTAAAGGGGCTGTCCTGGGTACATAATATCTGAGAGCCCTCACAAGGTCTAGCAAATATAGAACCCTTTCCACCCTATGGACTGGGTGTGGACAAAAGGAAGGCAGGACAATGTCCTCGTTCATATGAAACGGGGAAGTAACCTTCAGAAGAAAATCCGGAAGGGGGCGTAGAACCACCTTGTCCTGATGAAAGATCAGAAAGGGTTCGTGGCAAGAGAGTGCTGCCAGTTCCGAAACTTGTCTGATGGACGTAATCGCCACTAAGAACGTTACCTTCCAGGAGAGAAGAGCAAGAGAAGATTCCTTAAGAGGTTCAAAAGGGGACCTCTGGATACCATCCAAAACGAGATTGAGGTCCCATGGGTCCAGCGACCGTTAATACAGGGAAACTAGATGGGAAACACCCTTGAGGAAAATCTTGACTTGCGGATTGCAAGCTAGGCGGTATTGATAGAATATTGAGAGAGATGAAACCTGCCCCTTAAGGGAGCTGAGGGCAAACCCCTTTTGCAACCTGACTGCAAAAAAAAAATAAAAAAAAAAAAATCAAGAATTCTGGGGATCGCCAGAGGCATAGGTTGGACATTAGATTCCCTGCACTGGGAAAGGAAAGTTTTCCACGTACGGTGGTAAATACGGGATGAAAGCCGGCTTTCGGGCACTGTACTTGGTGGAGGTGACCGCAGGAGAGAATCTCGCTCTTGTTAAAGTCCAGGTCTCAATGGCCAGGCCGTCAGCTTCAGGGATCTGGAGTTCTGATGGGAAATGGGCCCTTGGGTCAGCAGGTCTAGGATGCTTACGAGGCGCCATGAGCAATTGTACTAATTCAGCATACCAGGCGCATCTCGGCTAGTCCGGTGTTATTAGTATCACCGGGACTCCTTCTGCCTTGATCTTCCTGATTACTCGCGGCAGCAGGGGCAGAGGCGAAAAACATGTAAGGCAGACGGAAACTACTTCAGGAGACTAGAGCATCCGCGCCAAAAGACTGTGGATCACGTGGCCTGGCTAAGAACGCGGTTACCTTTGCGTTCAACCTTGAGGCCATTAGATCCACGTCTGGTGTACTCCAGTGACTGCAGATATGTGGGAACACTTCTGGGTGGAGAAACCACTCTCCAGCGGCCAGGCCTTGGCGACTTAAAAGGTCCGCCGCCCAGTTCTCTACTCCCGGTATGTGTAACGCTGAAAAACACGGACCCCCGTCGATTAGGCCCAGGTGAGGATCCTGAGGACCTCGAGATAAGCTGTCTTGCTGCTGGTACCTCACTGCCGATTGACATAGGCCACAGCTGTTGCATTGTCCAATTGGACCCGAATCAAACGACCTGCTAGCAGAAGGGGGGAATGACCTGAGCGCGAGAAGATCGCGCTGATTTTCAGGATGATTTCTGGGAAGGGAAGACTCCTGGGGTGTCCAACATCCCGAAGCAGTGTGGAGCAAGTACGCTGCTCCCCAGACTAAGAGGCTGGCATCCGTGGTCAGGAGTAGCCAGTCCACTTGGGGGAGAAAAACTCCTCGATATGGAAGAGGACTAAAGCCAACAGCAAAGCGCATACCTGACTGAAGGTGTCAGGTGAAAAGTTCGTCCAAGGAAAAGGGGCTCTTGTCCCAGGTAGCTAGAAGCGCAAGCTGCAGTGGGCGGTGGTGTGGCTAAGCAAGCAGCACTGCCTCTATAGCCGCCGCTATCCTACCTAGCACTCTCATACTGAATCGTATGGAGCGAGAGGAGTACGTAGAGGGCAGTGTACCGCTTGTTGTAGAGCGGTCGCCTTGTCTTGAGGGGAAAATATCAAGCCCCGAAGAGTGTCTGGGGACATGCCCAGGGAGGTGACGGATTTTGACGGGACCGGGGATGATTTGACTGAAGTCAGAAGCCGCCCTAAGCGGGATAGGGTGCCCACAGAGATCTGCACGCTGGTTGAGCCCTTGATGAGGAGGTTATCCAAGCAAGGCAGAACAGCCACTCTCCTGGCGTGAAGGGCACTCCATGACCTTATTTAAGACCCTTGGTGCTGTGGCAGAGCCGAGGGTAGGGCCACAAATGAAGAAAAAGAAGGGAATTTTGTTACTTACCGTAAATTCCTTTTCTTCTAGCTCCTATTGGGAGACCCAGACGATTGGGTGTATAGCACTGCCTCCGGAGGCCACACAAAGCAATTACACTAAAAAGTGTAAGGCCCCTCCCCTTCTGGCTATACACCCCCAGTGGGATCACTGGCTCACCAGTTTTAGTGCAAAAGCAAGAAGGAGGAAAGCCAATAACTGGTTTAAACAAATTCACTCCGAAGTAACCTCGGAGAACTGAAAACCGTTCAACATGAACAACATGTGTACCCGAAAAACAACCAAAAATCCCGAAGGACAACAGGGCGGGTGCTGGGTCTCCCAATAGGAGCTAGAAGAAAAGGAATTTACGGTAAGTAACAAAATTCCCTTCTTCTTCGGCGCTCCATTGGGAGACCCAGATGATTGGGACGTCCAAAAGCTGTCCCTGGGTGGGTAAAGAATACCTCATGTTAGAGCTGCAAGACAGCCCTCCCCTATATGGAGGCAACTGCCGCCTGCAGGACTCTTCTACCTAGGCTGGCGTCCGCCGAAGCATAGGTATGCACCTGATAATGTTTGGTGAAAGTGTGCAGACTCGACCAGGTAGCTGCCTGGCACACCTGTTGAGCCGTAGCCTGGTGTCGCAATGCCCAGGATGCACCCACGGCTCTGGTAGAATGGGCCTTCAGCCCTGATGGAACCGGAAGCCCAGCAGAACGGTAGGCTTCAAGAATTGGTTCTTTGATCCATCGAGCCAGGGTGGCCTTAGAAGCCTGCGACCCTTTGCGCTTACCAGCGACAAGGACAAAGAGTGCATCCGAACGACGCAAGGGCGCCGTGCGGGAAATGTAGATTCTGAGTGCTCTCACCAGATCTAACAAATGTAAATCCTTCTCATACCGATGAACTGCATGAGGACAAAACGAAGGCAAAGAGATATCCTGATTAAGATGAAAAGAGGATACCACCTTCGGGAGAAACTCCTGAATGGGGCGCAGCACTACCTTGTCCTGGTGGAAGACCAGGAAGGGAGCCTTGGATGATAGCGCTGCCAGCTCAGACACTCTCCGAAGAGATGTGATCGCTACCAGAAAAGCCACTTTCTGTGATAGTCTAGAAAGTGAAACCTCCCTCAGAGGCTCGAAGGGCGGCTTCTGGAGGGCAACTAGTACCCTGTTGAGATCCCATGGATCTAACGGCCGCTTGTACGGGGGTACGATATGGCAAACCCCCTGTAGGAACGTGCGCACCTTAGGAAGGCGTGCCAAACGCCTCTGAAAAAAGACGGATAGCGCCGAGACCTGACCTTTAAGGGAGCCGAGCGACAAACCTTTTTCTAACCCAGATTGCAGGAAAGAAAGAAAGGTAGGCAATGCAAATGGCCAGGGAGACACTCCCTGAGCAGAGCACCAGGATAAGAATATCCTCCACGTTCTGTGGTAGATCTTAGCGGACGTGGGCTTCCTAGCCTGTCTCATGGTGGCAACGACCCCTTGGGACAATCCTGAAGACGCTAGGATCCAGGACTCAATGGCCACACAGTCAGGTTCAGGGCCGCAGAATTCCGATGGAAAAACGGCCCTTGGGACAGTAAGTCTGGTCGGTCTGGTAGTGCCCACGGTTGGCCGACCGTGAGCTGCCACAGCTCCGGATACCACGCCCTCCTCGGCCAGTCTGGGGCGACGAGTATGACGCGGCTGCAATCGGATCTGATCTTGCGTAGCACTCTGGGCAAGAGTGCCAGAGGTGGAAACACATAAGGGAGCCGGAACTGCGACCAATCTTGCACTAGGGCGTCTGCCGCCAGCGCTCTTTGATCGCGAGACCGTGCCATGAAGGTTGGGACCTTGTTGTTGTGCCGGGACGCCATTAGGTCGACGTCCGGCCTTCCCCATCGGCGACAGATTTCCTGAAACACGTCTGGGTGAAGGGACCATTCCCCTGCGTCCATGCCCTGGCGACTGAGGAAGTCTGCTTCCCAGTTTTCTACGCCGGGGATGTGAACTGCGGATATGGTGGAGGCCGTGGCTTCCACCCACATCAGAATCCGCCGGACTTCCTGGAAGGCTTGCCGACTGCGTGTCCCCCCTTGGTGGTTGATGTATGCCACCGCTGTGGAGTTGTCCGACTGAATTCGGATCTGCCTTCCTTCCAGCCACTGCTGGAAGGCTAGTAGGGCAAGATACACTGCTCTGATTTCCAGAACATTGATCTGAAGGGTGGACTCCTGCTGAGTCCACGTACCCTGAGCCCTTTGGTGGAGAAAAACTGCTCCCCACCCTGACAGACTCGCGTCTGTCGTGACCACCGCCCAAGACGGTGGTAGGAAGGATCTTCCCTGTGATAATGAGGTGGGAAGAAGCCACCACTGCAGAGAGTCCTTGGCCGTCTGGGAAAGGGAGACTTTCCTGTCCAGGGATGTTGACTTCCCGTCCCATTGGCGGAGAATGTCCCATTGAAGTGGGCGCAGATGAAACTGCGCAAACGGAACCGCTTCCATTGCCGCCACCATCTTCCCTAGGAAGTGCATGAGTCGTCTTAAGGAGTGCGACTGACTTTGAAGGAGAGCCTGCACCCCAGTCTGTAGTGACCTCTGCTTGTCCAGCGGAAGCTTCACTATCGCTGAGAGAGTATGAAACTCCATGCCAAGATACGTGAGTGATTGGGTCGGTGACAGATTTGACTTTGAGAAGTTGATGATCCACCCGAACGTCTGGAGAGTCTCCAGTGCGACAGTCAAGCTGAGTTGGCATGCCTCTTGAGAGAGTGCCTTGACCAGTAGATCGTCCAAGTAAGGGATCACAGAGTGTCCCTGAGAGTGCAAGACTGCTACCACTGCCGCCATGATCTTGGTGAACACCCGTGGGGCTGTTGCTAGACCAAATGGCAGAGCTACGAACTGAAGATGGTCGTCTCCTATCACGAAGCGTAGAAAGCGTTGGTGGTCTGTAGCAATCGGCACGTGGAGATAAGCATCCTTGATGTCTATTGATGCTAGGAAATCTCCTTGAGACATTGAGGCAATGACTGAGCGGAGGGATTCCATCCGGAACCGCCTGGCGTTCACATGCTTGTTGAGCAGTTTTAGGTCCAGAACAGGACGGAATGAGCCGTCCTTTTTTGGCACCACAAAGAGATTGGAGTAAAAACCTTGACCTCGTTCCTGAAGAGGAACAGGGACCACCACTCCTTCTGCTCTTAGAGAATTCACCGCCTGCAGAAGGGCATCTGCTCGGTCGGGATGTGGGGAAGTTATGAAGAACCGAGGCGGAGGCCGAGTACTGAACTCTATCCTGTACCCGTGAGACAAAATGTCTGTTACCCACCGGTCTTTGACCTGTGGCAGCCAAATGTCGCAAAAGCGGGAGAGCCTGCCACCGACCGAGGATGCGGAGGGAGGCGGCCGAAAGTCATGAGGCAGCCGCCTTGGAAGCGGTACCTCCGGTTGCTTTCTTGGGGCGTGAGTGAGCCAGCCAGGAATCAGAGCTCCTTTGCTCTTTCTGAGTCCCTTTGGACGAGGAGAATTGGGGCTTGCCCGAGCCTCGAAAGGACCGAAACTTTGACTGCCACTTCCTCTGTGGAGGTTTGCTTGATCTGGGCTGGGGTAAGGAGGAGTCCTTACCTTTGGACTGTTTAATGATTTCCGCCAATTGCTCACCAAACAGTCTGTCTCCAGATAATGGCAAGCTGGTTAAACATTTTTTAGAAGCAGAATCTGCTTTCCATTCCTTTAACCACAAGGCTCTGCGCAAAACTACAGAGTTGGCGGATGCCATTGAGGTACGGCTCGTAGAGTCCAGTACCGCATTGATAGCGTAGGTCGCAAACGCAGACATTTGCGTAGTTAGGGACGCCACTTGCGGCACTGCTGGACGTATGAGAGAGTCCACCTGTGCCAGACCAGCTGAAATAGCTTGGAGCGCCCACACGGCCGCGAATGCTGGAGCAAACGACGCGCCGATAGCTTCATAGACAGATTTCAACCAAAGGTCCATCTGTCTGTCATTGGCATCTTTAAGTGAAGCCCCATCCTCCACTGCAACTATGGATCTAGCTGCAAGCCTGGATATTGGAGGGTCCACTTTTGGACACTGGGTCCAGCGTTTGACCACGTCAGGGGGAAAAGGATAACGTGTATCCTTAAGGCGTTTAGAAAAACGCTTGTCCGGATAAGTATTATGTTTCTGGATGGATTCTCTGAAGTCAGAGTGGTCCAGAAAAGTACTCAATTTACGCTTGGGATACAGGAAATGGAATTTCTCCTGCTGTGCAGCTGCCTCCTCTGCAGAAGGGGCTGGGGGAGAAATATCCAACAGCCTATTGATGGCCGCTATAAGGTCATTTACCATGGCGTCACCATCTGGCGTATCCAAATTGAGTGTGGCGTCAGGACAAGACTCCTGATCACCCACCTCTGAACCCTCATATAGGGACCCTTCTCGCTGAGACCCTGATCCGCGTGATGACGTGGAGGGTCTCTCCCAGCGAGCTCGCTTAGGCGGACTGGGACTGTCATCGGAGTCAGAGCCCTCAGCCTGTGATGCCTGGGACCCCCTTGAAGTACGGATTAGTTCCAACTGAGGGGGACCGGGGAACATAGACACAGCAGTGTCTATGGTCTGAGCAACTGGCCTGGACTGCAAGGTCTCCAGGATTTTTGCCATAGTCACAGACATTTTATCAGCAAAGACTGCAAATTCTGTCCCCGTCACCGGGGCAGGGTTCACAGGCGTCTCTGCCTGGGCTACCACCACAATAGGCTCTGGCTGACGAAGTGCCACTGGGACTGAACATTGCACACAATGAGAGTCGTTGGAGCCTGCTGGTAGATTAGCCCCACATGCTGTACAAGCAGTGTATACAGCCCGTGCCTTGGCACCCTTGCGTTTTGCGGATGACATGCTGTTGTCTCCTCAAAGCAATATAGGGTGTACAGCCAAGAAGCGACCTTACAGTGCAGTATATAAATATATCTAGACACAGCAGTGTCTATGGTACAGCGAAAAATATAACACTGTGGCACTAGTGGGGCCGCACGTATGTGCTGCTTACCGCCCGCTTAGCGCGGGTGTGTGGTCGCCAGAAACCCCTAGCCTGGGTCCCCCAGAGCCTGCGTCCGTTCTCCAGCCAGACTGCATGTGTATAATGGCTGCCGGCGTCCTGGGGAGCTGCAAGCCTGGGGGCGGGCCTAGGGCGTGCACAGAGAAAAAGCGCGAAGCCTGTGTCCTACTGTGCTCAGTGAGGGGGCTGCAGCATGTAAATCGTGCTCCAGCCCTCGGCGCTGCCGATTGAACAACGTCTCTCCCCTACCCTGATTGACAGGGTGGGGGGCGTTAACGAAGCGGAGCTAGGCCGCAGAAAGCCGGGGACTAAAGTTAGAAGCGCCGCCGCCGTAAAAGCGCGGTCGGCGCGTCCCCGGCGCACTACAAGTCGCAGCTGCGCCGCCGCTCCAGGGGCGGTCGGCGCGGCGATCCACACACATAAAGTCCCCCAGTAATCTGCGGGGACTATAAGCCCAGCGCACAGCGCTACAGTCCCCGGCGCACTAGCACACCCAGCAAGCCTGGGGTGTGCGTGGCCTGCCATACGGGGACACAGAGTACCTGAAAGTTGCAGGGCCTTGTCCCTGAACGGCACTCCCGCTCCACATCCAGCAGGTTCTATGGGTCTGTGGATGGAGCCCGGCCTCAGGGCTTGGTGGCCGGTAAGATCCCACTTCCTCAGAGCCCTTCAGGGGGATGGGGAAGGAAAACAGCATGTGGGCTCCAGCCTCCGTACCCGCAATGGGTACCTCAACCTTACAAACCACAAGTGGGGTAAGAAGGGAGCATGCTGGGGGCCCCATATGGGCCCTCTTTTCTTCCATCCGATATAGTCAGCAGCTACTGCTGACTAAACAGTGGAGCTATGCGTGGATGTCTGACCTCCTTCGCACAAAGCAGAAAACTGGTGAGCCAGTGATCCCACTGGGGGTGTATAGCCAGAAGGGGAGGGGCCTTACACTTTTTAGTGTAATTGCTTTGTGTGGCCTCCGGAGGCAGTGCTATACACCCAATCGTCTGGGTCTCCCAATGGAGCGCCGAAGAAAAAAAAAAAAAAAAAAGTCCTGAACCGCGAAGCGGGGGAACTTTTGGTGAGCTGGAGCGATGGGTATGTGCAGGTACGCGTCCCTGATAGCTAGGGAGACAAGGAATTCTCCTTCGACCATAAAGGTAATAACGGACCCTAAGAAGTCCATTCTGAATCTTCTTACGTGCACATGTTTGCTCAGGTATTAGAGGTCCAGGATGGGACGAACTGACCCGTCCTTTGAGGACCACTAGAGGTTGGAATAGAAGGCCTTGAACCTCTCGCCGTCCGGAACAGTTACCATCACCCGTGCCGTTTGGAGGGAGTGGATTGCTGAAAAGGCCTCGTGGTGTTTTGGAGCCTTTGGGGGGGGGTTTGAGAGAAAAGACTGACCAGGGGATCGGGTCCAGAATTCAATGTGGTAACCGGAAGACACAAGGTATCACACCCATTTGTGGTCTGAGGCGGCAGCCCAGATGGAGGAGGAAGAGAGTCCTCGGTCTTTGTCTAGACTGCCAGGACGAGGTGGACTCGAGAAGGGCTGAGAAGGTCGGGCCCTGCGTGTCTAATAAAAAGCATCCTGGGCTAGAGTTGGGGGAGGGAGGTACTCTTTTCCTACCGTGGCGTCAGACATAAAAAGAGCCTGTCCAGACGATCGGCAAACCATCGGTCTGGAAAGGAGTACTGTGAGAGGCTTCTTAGAGACAGAGTCCGCTCTCCATTATCGGAACCAGAGGGCCTTACGGATGGCTATGGTATTTGAGGCGGCAATAACTGCGCAGGTAGCAGCGCCTAGGGAGGCCTGCATGAGGTACTCTGCCGCCGCAGCAATGTGAACTGTTACATCTGTGAGGGTCTGAGGGAAACTGGTAGTCCTGGTGGCTGTGCGACCCACACGGATGGGGAGAGGGACCCGCGGCCTCGAGGCAGAGCGATCGAACTGCTCCACTTGTCTGTCTGTCTGTCGGGTCCTTGAAGGAGGATCCATCAAGTAAAAGACAGGAGTGGTCCTTCAGGCAGGCGGAAGCCGGGTGAGGGTCCACTGAAGCCGGATCGGCCCAGCCCTTAGAGACAGCTAAGCCAAAGGGGTACCGGGACTCCATGAGTTTACTGATACCGAAGCGGCATTAAAATCCCTTTATTTTTTTGAGGTTTCTTCACCCTTTTAAAAGGAGACAGCAGGGTCAGTAGTAGTGGATGGGAGATCTTCCACATGCAGAGTTTTGGTTGATTGCTGCAATAAGTCTATCGCAGCTTGATCGCTCGGGGAGGTTGAAACCAAGGAATCATCCCGGTACAAACATCATTCCCCTTCCTCCGGCTCCTCAGAGACCGCGGAACATGTGGGAGAACCCCATCTATGTACCCCAGAGGGAGAATTATGCCCTTTTTCTGATCTGCAACCGGTGAAGCAGAGGGCTGATTCTTATCAGAAGGACCCTCTATAAAGGTGTCATCAGGCTGCGTTCTGTCCAGGGGCCCCGAGGGGTGTGAGGACGATGTTGCATAGCCAGCACCAGGTTCTGGGAACTGTGCCCATTATGGGGGACTGGGAGCCGTAGGCTCTGGGCTGGCAGCGGTTGCTGCGGTGGTGGCGGAAGGGGGGGAAGCTACAGGGGCACCGGACTCACAGAAGGAAGAGGTGCTATCATCCCCCAGTAGCTCAGCGTCTTATAGTTGTTGCTGTAGTTGTGCAGGGCATAAAACATGTGACTGCAGCCCCTGGCTGATGAGCCACAAACTGATTGTAATGAGGGAGCATTAGCTCATATGCAAGTGAGGCTATAACTCACCCAGAACACTGATGGCCCTTCCCCACCCCTCCTCCCGTGTCACAGTTCCTGTGGGAAGGAGGAAGCCAGCTCTGAGACACGCCCACAGGCTCTGATCACAACAACAAGAGGGAGCAATGCTCTGCAAATCCTGTGTGAGGGGGCGTGGCTTATTGAGTGTTGGAGGGGACGGGGCTTAGCTCTGACAAGAAGGCATGAGAAAATATAATAAACAAAAAAACGGTGGGAAGGGACTCCCCTTCCCTCCTCCAGCCCTGCACAACAATGGTGGACAGAAAAACCTCTATAAGTCTACCATAGCTGCGGCTGCACTGAGTCCTGGGAGCTCTCCCCTCCCCCCAGGTGGAATGCTATGCAGGAGTCTGCAATCACAGCCCATGTGCATCCAGTCAGAGTGACATTTGCTCCAATTTCCTGTCAGGGAGCCAGTGTGCAGATTCTGATGCCTGCTGGCAGAACTTCTATCAACTCAGACCCTGCCGGAGGGAGTGAGGAAGTTTTCATCTGCTCTGTGCTCTGGAAAAATCGGAATGATCTCACCTCAGCTCCTGTGGCAGTCTGATGGAGATGGCAGTCTGATGCCTGGTCACACTTGGTGCAGAACGTGTATCAACTCAGAGCCTGCAAGAGGGCTGAGGAAGTTTTCATCTGCTCTGGAAAATCAGTGCCATGAGACCTGTCGTCCAGTGAGTAACAGCCCAGGATCCAGCGTCGCAGGAGGGGGTACGGGGAGGCGATACTCCGCGTTGCCACCTGTTGATGGTTTTGGGAAATCGGTCCCCGAAGGAACCGTTTCCCCTCTAAAAGACAAAAAAATTCTTGCTGCAGTAGTCTGCAGAGATTTGCCTCCTATAGACACTAAGCTAAAACTGTGTCCTCCTATGGATAAGCAGCATAACACCCATGGTCCTGTGTCCCCCAATGAGGCGTCAGAGAAAGATATTTTATAAAAATTACACATAACAGCCTAGTAAGTGACACATCGCTGGAACTGGAGTCTGTGTCTCTACATTATACTGCTCTCAGAGAAGGTAGTACAAATTATGGTGACAGATTCCCTTTAAGTACGATGCATTTTTCAATTAGTAGTTCTATGTATGACACAAAAACCATTAATACTTGAAGGGAACCTGTCAGGTGCAATATGCACCCAGGACCACGAGCAGCTCTGGGTACATTTTGCTAATCCCTGGCTAACGGTCACTGTATACACTAGCATAGATAAAGAGATCTTTAGAAAAAGTATTTCTAACGATCTTTTAGGTTATGCTAATGAGTGCGGGCCCTCTTAGCATGTTAGCACGCCTACAGGACTGGAAGTGCCCTGCATTCAGAAACACGGTTACAGCAAACACAAGTACGCACGGCACCGCTCGTGACGCTGCATTGAATAGCATGTTAGTACACCCCTGTGGGTGTGCTAGCATGCTAAGAGGGTGGACTAGTCGGGGGATATAACGCCCTTGGGACTAGTCCCAGCGCTTAATAGTATAAAATAAAAGAGCTTTAGAAATACTTTTTCTAAAGATCTCTTTATCTATGCTAGTGTATACAGTGACGGTTAGGCAGGGATTAGCAATATGCACCCAGAACTGCTCGTGGCTCTGGGTGCATATTGCACCTGACAGGTTCCCTTTAAGTTTTAAAAGTATGTTATAGCGCAGTACTGCGCAATTATCACAGAAATAATCTAAGAGGATATATGGATCTTGTGTCTCTAAATACAAACTGGCAACAGGGTATTATACCCCAAAGTGATAGCATGTGTGGTATGTTTTAGGTCGGCTCCCTTACTTTCCCGGGGAGTGCCTATACACACATTTTAAGGCAGATGATGGCTGTAATTATTCAGTCATCATCTTACTCAAATAGCCACGCATGAAGCACTACTCCCACTGTGATTATTAAACTTATACCATGCTGTTGTCAACCTATTAAAACATTAACTGCGTGCATCTCTGTGATCGTGCCATTTTCATAATAGCACATCAACGCGTTTGAGGGGTGCCAATGTGTTGCCGGTGACAGCCAATGTGTTTGCTCAAGACCCATGTGCCTGTCAATTTTGCTATACACAGCGATATTGTGGTACTGCTGCATCTAACACAAGCGATCAGCTGTTTCAAGTGCCTTAAGGGCAACATACAGAAAAAAAAAATAAACTACTAATTCCACAGTATGTGTGTGTGTGTGTGTGTGTGTGTGTGTGTGTGTGTGTGTGTGTGTGTGTGTGTATGTATGTATGTATGTATGTATGTATGTATGTATGTATGTATATATATATATATATATATATATATATATATATACATACATACATACATACATACACACACACATACATACATACACACATATACATACATACATACATACATACATACATACATACATACACACACACACACACACACACACACACACACACACATATATATATATATATATATATACACACACACATACATACACTAGAAGGTGGCCCGATTCTACGCATCGGGTATTCTAGAATTTACGTATTGTGTAGTTCATGTATGATTTTTGTTATATATATATATAGAGAGAGAGAGATGTTGTTGTCTGTAGTTACCAAGTGTTTGTGTAGGCGCTGTACATGTTCTGGGTGTTGTCTGGGTGTGACGGGGGGTGAGAGCGGTGTTGTATGTGTGTTGCGTTGTTTGTGGAGCGCTGTGTGTCTGTAGCGTTGTGTGTGTGTTGCGCGGTTTGTGTGTGTGTGGTGTGTTTTGGGGGGAGGTATGTTTTGTGCAATGTGTGTGTTGTGCGGTATGTGCGTATATTTGTGTGTGCCGCGGTGTTTGTGTGTTGGGTGTTGTGTGTGTGCAGCGTTGTCTGTGTGTGTGGGTGTCTGTGTAGGGCAGTTGTTTGTGGTTCCCAGTGTGTGTGTGTGTGTGTGTGTGTGTGTGTGTGTGTGGTGTGTTGTGCAGTGCGCGCGCGCGTGTGTGTGTGTGCGCATCAGCCTCTTCTCTCAGCCTACCTCTCCCAGCCTCCCTCCTCCCAGCCTCCCTCAGCCTCCCCAGCATCAGCCTCCGCCAGCATCAGCCTCTCTCCTTCCAGCCTCCTCCAGCATCAGCCTCCCTCTCCCAGCCTTCCCCAGGATCAGCCTCTCTCCTCCCAGCCTCTGTCCTCCCAGCCTTCCCCAGCATCAGCTTTCCCCTCCCAGCCTCCCTCAGCATCAGCCTTCCCCAGCATCAGCCTCTCTCCTCCCAGCCTCAGCCTCTCTCCTTCCAGCCTCCCCCAGCATCAGCCTCTCTCCTTCCAGCTTCGCTCAGCATCAGCCTCCCCTTCCCAGCCTTCCCCAGGATCAGCCTCTCTCCTCCCAGCCTCCTTCATCCCAGCCTCCCTCAGCATCAGCCTTCTGCTCCCAGTCTCCCCCAGCATCAGCCTCCCCATGCATCAGCCTCCACCATCAGCCTCTCTCCTTCCAGCCTCTCTCCTTCCAGCCTCCCCCAGCATCAGCCTCCCCTTCCCAGCCTTCCCCAGGATCAGCCTCTCTCCTCCCAGCCTCCCTCTCCCAGCCTCACTCAGCATCAGCCTTCCGCTCCCAGTCTCCCCCAGCATCAGCCTCCCCAAGCATCAGCCTCCACCAGCATCAGCCTCTCTCCTTCCAGCCTCCCCCAGCATCAGCCTCTCTCCTTCCAGCCTCCCTCAGCATCAGCCTCCCGTTCCCAGCCTTCCCCAGGATCAGCCTCTCTCCTCCCAGCCTCCTTCCTCCCAGCCTCCCTCAGCATCAGCCTTCCCCTCCCAGTCTCCCCCAGCATCAGCCTCCCCAAGCATCAGCCTCCACCAGCATTAGCCTCTCTTTCCAGCCTCCCCCAGCATCAGCCTCCCCAAGCATCAGCCTCCACCAGCATCAGCCTCCCTCGTCCCAGCCTCCCCCTCCCAGCCTCCCCCAGCATCAGCCTCTCTCCTCCCAGCCTTCCCCATGATCAGCCTCTCTGCTCCCAGCCTCCTCCAGCACGCCGTGCTCCTCTGCC